>NW_005054348.1:463271-501267 GCF_000277835.1 Geospiza fortis
AATTTTCTAATCTATTTTTATTGGTTTTAATTGAGACGTGTCAGCAGCTATTGCTTGAAGATTGTGGTCCATTTGTGGAGAGTAAATAATTCTCTCTTGCATATTAAACATGCCTCTTAATGAGACATCAAATCACATACCCTCATGTAGCTCTGTAATATATATTAATGTGGTATTTATTCATTACTATCAACTTTTAAAAAGGTCTGCTTAAAATATTCTCCCCTCTCAGCTAATCAGGGTATACTACAAACTCATAGGAAGCCAAATAATCTATTAATATATGCTTATACTCCATTAAAACATGAAGAATGTAAGAAATCTGCATTTTAAGAGATCTTGTAGAAGAAGTATGTGATAACTTACTGTGTCATATTGAGGTGATTCACGCTGCCATGTTTCTTCTGCCATGAAATATTAATAAATTTAACTTGAAACCGTTCAACACAAAAGAAGTTCAGCATTTAGCAGTTGTTTTTGTGGGCAGCGTTGCTGGCTGCCAAGTTGCTATGGCATAGGGCAGCAGGGTGTGTTCTGCTTGCCTGTTTGTGTATTTCTTGGCTAGGTGAAAGAGAAAAGTTACAAAGTAGGGCTCTAGAGAACAGAAACAAAACAGCAGTGTATCCTTTCGAGGGCACCAATTCTCTGTTAATCTTATAAGTAATATTAGATTAGATTACCTACTACCTTCAGAACAAAATTTTAGAAACTTGGGGTCGACCTTGCACCTTATGCATTCAGTGAGGAAGAATCACCTGTGCCCCATGCCCTTACGCCGGGGTTTTCACAGAACATGCCACAGGATCTGTCCTGACGGATGACCATGACCAGAGCCTGCGAAAGAATATGTAAAATTCCAGGTATCAATTTTCAACACTTAGAAAGAAAATGTGTTAATCTGCTAGTTTTAAATTAATGCAATGGTAATTCATGACACTCTAAAAAAATACCAGTGGGATGAAAAAGCAAAAACCAAAAACTACTTACATATGAAAAAACAAAGATCTCTTCTTGCTGTGCAAAGATTCCCTTGCTTTTGAGCTCTGGGTACGTTGCTTTACCGCCTGCCTATGCTTTTCTTTTTACCTTGCATCTCAAAATAGCTTCAGAAAAAGCTCTATCCTATGTAATAGGAAGCTGGGGTTTCAGCACAGCTGCGAGCCCCTCTGAGTCGTCTCAGGTGACCATCACAGTGCAATTGTCCCTGGTGTTTCTGCACCTCAGCTGCCGAGGGCTCAGCACCCCCACATGTTGGTGATGAGATCTCAGGATGCACCCCTGGCTTTTAAGATTATTTTAGAAATAGTGCATTTATTTTTGTGCCACTGAAGGTGTAGCTGAAAATTTGACCATCTTTTCCCTTTTGTCACTTGTATTAGCTGTTAAATTTGTGTAAGGGCTTCCCAGCTGTATGCACACTAAATATAGATAAGGTAATCTCAGGTTGAGGTCTTTATAATGCATGGAGGATTCATAAGGGGGAGGAAAACCACTGCAGATAGTAAATTATGTTATGATTAGACCAGTGTCAAAAAAAGCATAGCTTTGTATCTACCACAGCTTCATTAATTTCTGAGGTTGTGGGTAAAGTCATCTATGTACATAATGCAGAATGTATTTTAGAAATTAATTTTAAGATTCAAAGCAAGCTGAGATCAGCTTGGCTTTGAATTTGCCGTGTTTTAAGGCACATATCAATCCTTTATAAATCAGGGCTCTGTCGCCTAGTATAATTGTGTAACATAAATATATTTAACCTTGAGTCATGCAAAGTGAGCCTTTGAAGCAAGTGTATACTAAAATCAATGATCCTAGAAAGCCTGTATAGGACAATGTCTGTATAAAGAAGTAAGTCTCAAGGCAGTCAACGAACTGGTTAGGGATGCCTAAGGTATGGGAATAAATTTTGCAATAATACTGCTAAATAATACTCTTTACAGAAAATATCCATTGATTTTAACAAGGTCTTTAGCTGAACAGAGACCAGAGGTTTAAACCTGCACACTACAGGGATAATGCAGGTCTTTACATTATATTCCTAAGAAAGCACAGAGATGGAGATGGCTGTTGGGGATTGTGTTGGGTTTTGTTTTTGTTTGTTTAGTTTTGCTTGTTTTTTTTGAAACTAGGAAATCTTACTTGGGTACTACTGTGCTTTTTGTGCCTGTGTTCATGGCATTGCTGTTCCCAGAATTTGTGCATTCATTCTCTGGATACTCTGTGGTCATGTATTTGCAGATAAGATACAAAAAAGCTCATTAAGAAATCAATTGAGCGCTCTTTGAAGTTATCCTTGAAGGACCTTCTTGGGTGACATCACTTCCTTGTCTGTGGTTTCATTCATTACGTGGAATCAGGAATCATGTCATTTCATTCAGAAGATCAGATGATAAAAATCATCTTTTACGTTTTGCTCCTGCCCATTTTGTTCTTCTCGAACAGCAGATTCTCACATCTATAATAGTTAGGAACTTCTAATTTTAAGCTTTAATTTATTTCTGAGTACTTTACTCCCATTTGTCTTGCCTGATGATACTAGCCTGACTTGAGCTAGCTCACCATTCTCTTGTGTTTTAATGTCTTTATAATGTCCCCTCCATACTTTTGCTCTTCAAAACCTGTGCTTTCATAGGCTTATTGTGTAAGTGGAGTCCCTCTCTTTTCTGCTTATCCAAGCTGCGGTTTTGTATCGTGTTTTTGGTCTTTTCTTTTTTTGTTTTTGGATTGATTCTCCTTCAATATAGGTGAAATTACATACCAGTTTTGGACAAGGTGCTAAATACACCCAGTTAGAAAGAG
This sequence comes from Geospiza fortis, assembly GCF_000277835.1. Taxonomy (NCBI): domain Eukaryota; kingdom Metazoa; phylum Chordata; class Aves; order Passeriformes; family Thraupidae; genus Geospiza; species Geospiza fortis. Next base: position 466,071 of record NW_005054348.1, read on the forward strand.
CTGAGTGGTGAGAGTGCCCTAGACTATAAGCCAGTGCCCATTCTGCTGCTTCCACAGCTCAGTCATGTTGCTGGCTAATAATTACCTTCTGGACAAATAGTATTGACAAAGATTTCTTTTGCTTCTTTTGTTTCCAAATGATAGTGCCCAGCTCACAATAGAAATTCCTGTATTTAGCTTCTAGTGTACTATGTGTACTTTCTGTTTTGCCTCACTGTCTTTCTCACTTTGTGTCTTACTGCGACCTTAGGAGCACTCTGTTTTTTGGTTTTTTTCTTGGTCCAATCATCAGTCGCCCCTGGCAGCACCTCTAAACTTTTTCTCACCAAGAGCCTCAGCTGGCAGATGCCTCACTTTGGCCAAGGCCAAGCAACTGCTGCTCTGTAAGGAATTTCACCAGCAGTGCATCCAGCCTGTCAACACAACACACCCCATTGTCTCCTCCTTGTCCAGTGCCTTACTGTATTGACATTATTTTACTAATCCTCATCCTCTTCAGCTTAACTAACAGTTTCCCATGTGTCACTGTGCCAAAAGCTTTACTGAGCGCCAAGTAGATCAAGTCTGCAGAATTCCCCTTGTCAAGAAAATTATCTTGTATAAAGAAAGGGATCAAGTTAGGCACAATCTACTAAAATTACCTTTTATCAGATTTTCATCATGTAAATCAGTGCAAACCACACACCACTCCATAAACTCATGTGATCCTTGAATTTAAGCAAAAATAAAAGTCGTGTTAATGGCTGATGATCAGGGTCGCACTAAAGCCAGTAACTAAGCATAGCTGAAACAGTAAGACAGAATTTGTGCTGTTTTCTTAATGCATCCAAAGAATATAGTTTCATACATGTTTCATGATGGTTTCAGAAAATGTGCAACAAAGATGACAGTAGTCCACAATTTTCCAAATGGATAATTTCAAACATCATTGAATATAAGATCTGACAGGTTGTTTCTGAGGAGAACAAATACAAGCAGATAAGTGTGTTCAGATGGGGCCTTGTCTATAAAAAGCTAGTCTACTCAAGACAGCAATTCAAGTACTAGACCAAATATTTGCTAACATTCTAATTTGATTTTTGCAACACTTTGATTTCACATAACAGGAAACACATCCAAAACAATTAATTAATATTTTGAAGACATTTGTAAGCTTTATATCATTATTTCCTAATTATGAAATACATGCAGTAGCAATAGCAGATGTAAGAATGAGGTAAGTAGAAATGAAGGGCTTTTTCTTAACTTGATAAAATAATAACTTGAAAAAAAATACACTTATCGCCTTCCTCTCCTGACACCTGTTAATGCCCAGCAGAACTATGAATTGAGTGTGTGCTAATTTTAACAGCAGTTCTTCCCTTTGAAAGCAGCTTTTCCATAGCTCATTTTCAGTATTATGATTTATCATACTCTTTACCTTCCTTGTTTCAAGCTTCCACCTCTTTCTGTGCTGGGAAGAGACTCTTAAGGATTCCCCACTTCAGTCTGGGCAGAGCACTTTGTACAGGATGGGTGAGAGGAAACTGCATGAGGTGAGATTCCAGTGGCTTGATGGGGGAATTGGACTGTAGAGCTGAAAGGGTGGAAGTCTGTGGCACCCTGAGGGTCCCTTGCCCACACAGATAAATTTCTGTCCTCAACCAGGCTATGCTGCCAAAATACAACCAGCTCTGCATGGAGCCTGACAGCTTCATGATAGGATCCAGCATTTCTTTCCTTCTTTATATGTGGGTTGTTGTGGGTTTTTTCTCCTAGACTTTTTATTTTCTGCTATTTACTTTTCATTTCTCAAAATGAAACCCATATCCCTGCAGATGCCATAGCTCCAGTCCATAATCATTGTTCAGGGTCAAAAAAAGAGAGAAGAAAAAAGAAACGATTGTGAAGAGGAGGATTGTGCAGTCGTACTTGAGAAAAGGTGTTCTGACTGTTTTCAACAGCAAGTAGAACCATTTGCAGTTATGGTGAGGGAAGAGTTTGCAATCAAAGTAGTGAGAAACTGGAAAGTAATTTTGGTCGAAACACTTTTCAAGGGCTTGTATTTCCATATTCTCTCAGGTAATGTGATCTAGAATGTCTTCAGTACTTAAAAATATTTTAGGTTAGGTGGGGGAAATAAAAACACTTTGTTATTTAACTTGAATACAAAACTAAATTTGTGAAATACTAGCAATTTTATCTTCTAGGCAACTTTTCAGAGTTACTAAAATCACAAATAAGGTATATATCAACCCCTAGACTCCACAAAACACTGAAGCACACAAAATAAAATAAATTTAATGAGGTAGGAAGGCTCTCAGTGTCAATAAAGAAATGAAAAAAATAGATCAGCATTGGAGTCTCAAATCATCTCCTTTTGCAAAGCGAGTATGCACAGGCTGCTTAGAAAATAAATGACACACTCAAAGCTGGTAGAGGAATGCAAAACACTTATTCCCAAGCAAAACACTTCTTTTTAGTTTGTAATCCCACCATGGCACTTCTCTGCTACACACACTATAAAAGGTACAGATCTGATATGTCATTATGTAGTTGCAGCATGCTTAAACATTTCTGGTTACTGCAGACTGAGAGCTATTTAATACCATAGAATAAAAAAATATGGAGTTGAAAAAATAGAATGTCACTGTAAAAGATCAGTAACTCTGTTATGATTCAGTAGCTCACAATAAATTATTTAAACAATTTGAGCTCAAGAATGACCTTTCAGCCATTGCAAGGCAGGAAAAATATTTTCCTTTCTTAACCTCCACAATTCAAATTCTGCTTCTTCCATCAAAATCAGAGGACCAAGATGTGGGAACTTGGTGATTAATCTCAGACTGTGAAGCCCTGAAGTGCCATCAATCAGGTATAGATGGTGACTTGGTAATGGAAGCATTGGGAGAGGCTCTGCTGGGCAGAAATCAGAGGCACATCATATTGCTTATCATAAATTTTGAAGCATTTATGACAGAATATTTCAAATTGATAAATGTTTCAGATTATTCAGTCGTTTTGAACAACTGAGGTCTTGAAACACACATTTTAATCAATTCTAAGTTATAAAACTAAACTTTAGGTACATATTATTGCAGCACATTTTACAGACATCCAACACAGATTGGAAATTTGTAGGTCAAGCTGCATTAGCTCAGAGTATCTACACATCTGCATCCCTTTGAAATCTGACCTACTTCACATGCTTTTAAGAATAGGCCGTGCACTTTTGTCAAACAGTGGTTTAGGAGTCTCCTTTCCTCCTCTGCCAGGTGCGGGTGGTGAGGTGCCGGCAGGAAGGAGCCGCAGGAGTTTGTGTGCAGGGCGGCAGGGGCTGCCCCAGCTGGGCACAGCCCATTCCAGCCAGGCACAGCCCGCTCCAGCCAGCTCCAAGGTGCCACTGCAGGGTTCGCCTGAGCTCTGCCACCGTGCTCTGGCTGCTTTCAGGAAAGTGTGCTTCAGAATGGACCAAACACAATTTTTTAAATGGTGAAAAATCTCAGGATTTTTTGCTGGTCGCCGTGACCCCAAGAAATGTTAAAAGTCTTTTCCCAGCCTGAGTGCTTGAAGAATGAGTCGGAGCTCTTCAGTTCTCAGTCTCAAGGTTGTTTATTGCGTCTTACCTATAAAAATTTTTCTCCTGCCCTGCCGAGGTCCGTCCAGCAGGACAGTCCAGGCACACTGCCTGGCCCCGGGGTGGTGTTATGTCTTTATACTTAAAACTACATATATAATGTTTACAATTACTTTCCAATACCTATCACCTATGTTAGACACTGAGCTTCTACTCTAAACCAATCTAAAAGTGCCAACATCACAGCAGAAGATGGAGGCCAAGAAGAAGAAGAAGGAGAAAGGCTGGACATGCCGAGATCCCTCCATCTTGCCTCCTGAACCCCCATTCTAGAAACCCCAAAATCTACTTTTTCACCTCATGATAACTTCACTATTATTCTACTTAAACTGTTGTGGCTTTCTGATCTTCACAGAAGGGTGGTAATTTGATCCAGGGGGCAAAATCAAAACCACAGGTGTTTTGGTCTCTGTGCCAGGGCTTCTGAGCCCCCTGGCAGGGGTCTTGGCCGTTTTGGACAGCCAGAGGGATATCCTGGGTTCCCACAGAAAAACAACAAAATGAACAGCAAGGAGGAACTAGCAGGATGTGGTGGAAGGTGCTCCTGGCACCAGAGCATGATTTCCTGCAGCCCCTGGGGAGGATGAGCAGCGAGCAGTGGCAAGGAGATGGAGCAGCACAGCAGAGCTGCAGCGCACTGACCACGATCCCTGTCCTGACCCTCTGTGCTGCCCAGCACTGGGGAAAGGGAGCGCAGCTAGAAATTAAGGAGTGAAGTTGAGCCTGGGGGGAAAAAGTGAGAGGTGGTGGGAAGATGTTTTAATTTTTGCCCTTTATTTCTCACCCTCCAGCACTTTTGCTAATTGGTGAGAAGCTAAATTAATACTTGACAAGTCAAGTGTGTATTGCCCATGAGGATACGCAGTGAGTGGTCTCTCTGTTGTGACCTGCAAGCTTTCCATTTTATTTTCTCCTCCCTTCCTGTCGAGGAGGGGATTTAGGAGAGAGCTGCTGCAACTGGCTGGCAGTTGTGCAAGGTTAAGCCACCATGTCCCTACAGCTGAATTTGAAATGCTGCTGGGGGTTCTATGTGGACAGCCACAATGGTGTATGTACTATATGGGGAAAACCCAACACATCTAGTGGATTATTTGGTGCTGTTTTGAAGAATACCTTGGAAGAATGAAGTCCAGTAGTTTTGGGGGACCAAAAGTTAATTCTAGTGTCATACAAGTATCAATTCATTTATCTCTAGTATCTCCACATTTGAGTTCTGTTTAAGCAAAGAAGATTCTAATGTTTGACAGGTTTAAGAAAATTACATTCTGTTTCTGTGAGTCAAAAAATTGATGGGGGTTTTTGTTGTTGCTTTTTTGTTGGTTGGTTGGTTGGTTGGTCGGTTGGTTGGTTGGTTGGTTGGTTGGTTGGTTGGTTGGTTGGTTGGTTGGTGTTTTTCTCCCCCAAAGATAGTTTTCCCACTAATGGAAATTGATTGAATCCAATTCTCATATTGAGAACACACTGAGGAATTTCTTCAGTGAAGTATCAAATGAATTTGAGATACTTCTTCACATTGCAACAAATCAGCACTCTGCCAATTCATGCAACTGTGCCTTTAGGATGTAGATACTATTTCTTGATCATTGACCTGGAAATTTTCCTAAAACTGTCTGTTTGCTACTCCTTATTTTAAATAATTCACTTTATTTTTGCTAGAAACAATGAAAAAAAACCCCATAGTAATATTTTGAAAGTATAGTGGTTTGCACAGAAATTGTGAGAAGGAGAAAAAGGCTTTAAAGGAATCAATGTGAAATGTGCACTAAAGTAGGTATACATATAGAAAATATGTGGTTATGTGACTGCAACTTTAGCCAGAATCTTAGCACGTCAGCAAAAGATTCTGTGATAACAGCAGATATCAAAACATGGGAACTCTTCACATTGGTACCTAGAACATGATATATGAAACCCAATAAATATAATTAAAAAGGTGATTAATTTTGAGAACCTTAAGATTGGAGGCTGTAGATTTGAAAGGTATAATGTTTTGATAACAATGCATAATATTGGCTATTTAATACTCATACATATCTTCCATTTCCATGGTATCAAAATAGTACAATATTGCTAACTGGGAATGGTGATGTTGGATCCTAAAGGGAGCTGAAGTTGTACAAGCTTTAGCAAATGCTGCCAGTATCTGCAAATGATACAGTGAGAAGGAGGAACAACATGGAAAAGTACGAACCCATTTTATCCTGTGTATCCAGAAAGTAGAAGATGATGGGAATGATGAAACCAAGCTGAGTGTCTCAGTTGACACACCTGAGGGACAGGATGCCATCCAGAGGGACCTGGACAGACACAAGAAGTGGTCCAACAGGCATCTCATGAGGTTTAACAAGATCAAGTGCAAGCACTGGGGTTGGGGCAGCTTCCATCATCAATAAAGGTTGAGGCATAAACAGGTGGAGAGCAGCCCTGTGAGAAGGACTTGGGGGTGAGGGTGGTTGAGAGGCTGAACATGACCCAGCAGTATGTGCTCACAGCCCAGAAATCAATCATGTTCTGCTCTGCTTTGGTGAGAGCCCGCCTGAAACCCTGCATCCAGCTCTGGGGTGCCAGCAGAGGAAGGACATGGAGGGATTGGAGAGATTCCAGAGGAGGCCACCAAGTGAATTAGAAAGATGAAACAACTTTCCTATGAGAAAAGGCAAAGAGAAGGCTTTGGGGCTTAATTTCACCCTTCCAGTACCTGAAGGGAGCCCACAAGAAAGATGGAGAGAGACTATTTACAAGGGCATATAGTGACAGGAAAAGGGGAAATTACTTCACACTGAAGGAGGGTACATTTAGATTAGATATTAGGAAGAATTTTGATTCTATGACTCTATAAAAGTTCCTTGTATATACTTTCAAAGTTTGAAGGCAAACTCAGGCAAAACAGGGATAATATTAATTGGCTTCTAATGTTCATTGCTTACACATTCCAGTCTTCAATCATCCTGTGCAGTATCCTTTTCACCTGAGTGAGGCTAATGCAGATTGCTGGGAATCTGGAGCTTGAGAGAAGTTTGTTTCTCCTAAAATGGGTACCACTAAATACCTGAGATAAAGTCATACAGCATCAAGAGATATTAATGAAACACATTTGGCACTGTTCCTTAGCTTCTCCAAAAGCAGACATTCAAGGAAGGGAAAAGTACCACCTGACCACCTGAAATTCCTGTTTTCTTTCTTTCACAAAAAGCAATATACAGAAAAGGGAGGCAGAAGTCCCACTCTGGAGACACCTCCTTTTTTACCTCAGAGATTTTTCTGTGGGTTTCTCTGTTTTGCCTGCCCCTGCCTGGGAGCATACAAGTGAGTACACAGTGACTGGAGCCTGTATGCTGTGCTGTCACTGTGCACCAGCTGCCTGATATTCAAAGAATGTTGTAAAACATCTCAGGGAGTCTGTGTCTAACACAGTTTCAGTAAGGATCCAGACAGAGGCACTGGAGGAGTTAATTAGCAGCCACCCAGCAGCACTAAAGTGAAATGGGAAGAGTCTGTGTTTAAAACCCCACCACTCCTCCAATCCACATAATTCACATTCATCACTCACTGTACCAAAGCAGGCAATTAACTCTTTGATTCTCTAAGTGCAAAACCAAAGCAAGGCAAATCTTTTCATATGCTTTGTAGTACAGCTGCTGTACTGTCCTTTTACAGCTAATTAAAACCACATGATTTTCCAATTCTCTCGGTACAGAAAAATGTGTATTTTGGTGCTATATCATATCAAAAGAGCACATCTTGCTGCAGATTAGAGAGCAATAACTTGAGATCCTGTTAAGATCTGAAAAAGAGTGAACAATTATGGTTGGCCTTCATCCTCAGGAGGCTTAACAAATTCTCATAAAAGTCCCCTGAGGTCTATGCAGCCAAATCCCTGCAGCTGAGCGGTGTAGGAAAGGATTTGGCAGCTTCCCTAAGATATGTATATTCAAGTGGAAATTATTCAGAGGGAAAGCTTTGTCTGTATGGCTGAAGTTATTTCCAAGTGGGCCAGCAACATGCTGGTTACAGGACTGAGGCAGCAAGGAGAAACAGCTCTTGAAAGGAAAGATGGAAAGAGCAGGAAGACCATTTTTTTTTTCATTAGTTCATGGGTTAATAAATCAGTTTTTGTGATCTATTTTGAGGGCTCTGAATAATAAAAGGCAACCTATAAGTGCTGAAATCCCACTCTTCTGAATTTGCAGTATAATTAAATTTGTGAGAATTATGCAGTCAAAAGGTTCACAAATCAAGTTGTTGGGGTTTTTTAAACAACTTTCAGTTTGAGGCTAATTAGCTGCTTCAGACTCAGTAATGGATTTTTCATACATTTTCTATGTTCATATTTATATTCAAAAGCCATGCCCATAAAATAATGTACTCTTCTGGGGCATTCCAGCAGAAATTTTAATCAGTTAGGAAAGTTGATTAAGAAAATAACAGATTTGAAAAGCACTTTGCACTAATGCAGATTAAGATTCAGGCAGAGGATGCGCCACAGTTTATATATTAAAAAAAAAACCCAAACAAATAAAGATGGGACTTTTTCCTTATTATCCCTTTTCGTTTTCTGTTTGCTGTGCTTGTTGTAATTTGACTGATCATAAATTCCAAATGCCCACACATTTCGTTTTTGCTCATAACAAGCTCTTCTCAAAGTTTGGTAGAGAACTTTTTCTATAAAATATTTTTCATCAGGGTAACACATCTGAAAGAGAAGATTGACAATTTCCTTTTTTTGAATCCTGAGAATTTTAAAAAGTGCAAGCAAATGGTTATGCCAACACAGAGATGGATTTATTACATATTAGTGTTAAGCATGAATCACACTAATAAATGTAGGATTCTGTTGTGTATATTTTGTAAATATTTGGTTTAACTGTTTGTGAAGCCAAGGCCTAAAATGTACATAGTTATACTGATAAGCATGTATATGTTCATAGGGATCATGGTGAGTTAAAATGTAGGAAAAGAACTACTCCAAATTTACATATTAGTAGACAGGGACTGCTAGAAATAGAATGTTAAATAGAAATAAGACAAAATATGGAGTTATCAGATTAACTGGTCTGATTAACTTCCTTCTTAATTATATTCAGAATTATTACAGAAAGGAAACATAAACCCTTTCAGAAGCCTTTTAGGAAGCCCTAGGAAAGCAAACCCTGGATCCTGAAGCAGTAGCAGGAGTAATGAAATGTTACAGTCCGTATAAATATTTTTTCAAGAACTGCCTTGTAGCCTTTAGTTGTGCCATTTTAATATTATGGCCTTAACTGTAAATGTAAACATAATCCTTTAGTGTAAAATGCTGTGTTATCTTTTGGCACAGCAAGAATATTGAATATTCACTCGAGCGAAGAATGACTGGAAAACCTCTGATTTTGAAGCACACCTGAAGAGGTTTTCTCAGGACAAGTTATACTACACAAAGACAAATAAATACGATCTTAGAGCAGGAGATTAATTCTGTATGTCATACACTGTGTAGTTCCACAGGCCTGTGAAAGTCGTTCTGAAGAACTGTAAGCCTGCCAGAGATCAAGGTGCAAATACTACAGAAAACATAAAAGAAGCAAGTGCAAAAAGGATGAGCCTATGAAGGTCAGCATTTTTTTGTATGAACTCCCTTAATGCAGAGTTTCCTGAGCAGATGATCAGAGTAGGCTGCATTTGCAGTGTTTGTTCCTGCTACACTTCTGCTACTACCCTTTTATTCAATGCCCATTCACTTAGTCAGTCTATAGGTGTTAAATAGTATAGGACTATACAAGAACAGTAAAAATATCCCTCAGTGAGAATATAATATCAGTAAAAGCTTAGCAAATGTCAGGAACAATAATAAGCAGCGTACATTTGACTTCATTCTCATTATGGTAACAGGAAATTTTGTGATAGGGAACCTTCAAACCAGAAATGTTTCAGAAGCAAAAAATCAGCCAGGATAAAGGTCACAAAGGTTGTTTAGGGATCTTATCTTTATATGCATACGGTTATTTTTTATATTAGCGATTTAATTACTCTAAAAAGATTAATTTTATGTTAATAGAAAATAAATGCTTATTCAAACATGGTGTTATTCTGATCTTGAAGCTATGTTCAAACTGAGATTTTCCAACTGTGCATCCCCCCAAAACTTTAAGAGGCTGTTCACATTATCTCTCAGTCCTGTTGGTGCAGGGCATGGGTCAGGGAGATGGTGCTGGAGCACATTTATTGGTTAGGAAGTAGCCAAGGAAGTTCAGAGATGCTGTGGCAGCATTTGAGATTCTTGGACAGCCTTTACATGACTACCTGTAACAAGTTAACAAGCATTGTGAAGGACTGCTTTTCAAAATTCAGTATCATCCATTTCAGGGCTAGACTCAAACTGAAACATTCTCATGTGTTCAAAAATCTTGAGTAACCAATTACAGACAAGTAAGTCTATTTTTTCTGATAAATAATGCCTTTGCCTAAAAAGTTTACTTTTTCTATTGTCTAAATAATTACATAAGTCAGAAAAAGATTAACTAAAAGGCTAGTCATGTTTATAATAAATATTTTCCTAAAGAACACGTGATTCATTTTGTTTGCATCTATCAAAGGTAACCTTTGAAGGAAAATAAATAAAAAGTATTTTAAAAGCTATCAGCTTTGCTATTTCTAACAAATTTAATTGCTCTAGATTAGTTAATTTACATAGATTACGTAGAGTTTTTAAAGATTTATCCTATTCTCCAGTAATTTAATCTTTCGGAAATACTTTCTGCTTTCCTATGTTTATGTCGTCCCAAAATAAGTGCAAAATATTAAATTAGAAAAGCAACAATTCATAAACACTTACCTATACATGGCTGCACAAGACAGCCACAAAACAAGCTCACAGTCATCAAGGTTTCTTCTTCATGAGAGAGGCATAACTGCACAGCTGTGGCCATGACATAAGAGTTTTTTTAGTCTGGACTCTACAGAAGCAATAATGAGCACAATGAGATAACAAGCAGATGAGTTTTAAACCTCTAAAAACTGCTGAGTAATACAATACTAAATTAAGAAGCTAGCTCCTTACTTCTTCTGAACCATTAGTTTTTCAACTTGAGGAAAACAAGAATAGAAAAGAAAAGGCAGGGTTTTGGGGGGAACTGTGAGGCCTTGGAACTATGGCTGGGAAGTTCTGGATGATACTTGGTCATGACAGACTACACTGCTTAATCTGTGTTGCTGAACTACAGTTCAAAAATTATCACTACAAAAGCTGTAGTTCAAGCCAGACAGACAGGTCACAAAACTGGGCAATCATTTGTCTGTCTTAGACCTGGACAAACCTTTGTCTGATTAGACCTGGAATCAGTCTCTTGACTTGATGATTAGACCATATATTCAGAAAAATTAAGGAAGATTATTAAGGGAGATTACGAGCCCAGAGCAGAACACGTTGTTTCAAGCAGGCACTGATCAATTCCTTATAAGGAAATTTAACTGTCCCTCATCATACCCCCTTACCTGTACATGAGTACACAAGTCAGGCAGGAATCAAGTTCACAGTCATCCAGGACTTTTTTCTGCACAAGAAAGGTGTAACTCCTCAGCTATGCCCATAAGAGTTTATTTAGGTTGGATTCATTAGAAGAAATAATGAGCACAAAAAGATAATAAGCAGGTTATTTAAGAGGTGCTATAAATGACTCTCCATGCTTTATTGTTTACCAAGGGTGTAAAGGCAGAGTGAAAGCAGGGAACTCTCCTACTATCTGTCTCAAAAACTAACTTAAGTCTCAGTGAAGCCAGGAAAATATTAGGGGAACCTCAATTTTGGCTGTGTCAAAAACAAACCAGCTGCTGAAAACTATGGACATCTTCAGGAGGGATGTATGAACAGTTAGCACCAAAGAACAGTCCTTCATTAATAAAACAAAATAAACTCATTGCCATGAGAATCTCCAAGTAGCCAGAAAGTAAAAAGCTCACAGAATTAGCTTTGAAGCAGAAAAAAATGTGTAATGAAACTGAGAAGTCAGTCACATTTTGTTGACTTCATCAGGAAATGAGGGAGTAAGGAAGGCATTTCAGAGAGACTCTTTGGAAATCCTATGAACTTTGTGTTCTGTTCACCAGCTTTCGGAGTTTCCTCCTTACTTATGACTGTGACGTTGTAGCCACTTTTGTGTTCTTTATTGGTGAAGGACCCCACCTCAGGCTGTGGAGATCTGCTGTCTATGTCCTGCATGCCTTTTGCTCTGAGCTGTGCCAATTAACTCTGTAAACTGTGGAGTGTTCTTCACATCCCTATCAGTTGTGTGTCATTACATGTGCTACAGTTTGAATGAATCCAGAAATAATTCTACCTTGTCAGCTGAGCAGACAGTCTTGTCGCTACCCTGCCAGTTTATACACGAGGAAGTGGGAGCTGTGTGAGAAAGCAGTGAACAATCATTTGGACTAATTAAAAGCAAAGTGATTGAAATGAATGAATGGCATTGAAGGAATTGTGTTGAGTTGTTGAGAGAAAATTGTTTTGAGCTGTATATTCTTAGGAGGTTTGTCATGGATGCATCCAAGGGTATGGCAGGCTGCTGGTCAGAGGCTGGAGGGAGATGGAGGGCACCCTCAGGAGGCAGCTTGTCACGTGCTAGCTCTGTGTCTTTCAGTCCTGCTCAGCTGAAAGCCACATCCTTCTGGGCACTGAAAGCTCTTGTTTCATGATAGATAGATAAGTAGGCATGTACTGATGTTGGTTGGCCAAATTTGCTCTGTGTTTTTCTAGTAAAACTTAATTTTAATGGGAAGATGACTTTCTTGACAAACATTTTTTTTCAGAAAGTGATAGCATTCCTTGAAAATCCTTGATGACAATGCAAAGGAAGAATTCTTTTGGAACTTCTTTTTCTTTAACGCATTCAGGTTTTTTATTACTGAACATGTTTGGAAATTCTGTGATTTTTTTTTTATTTCCAGTGAAAACAAAATAAAAGAAGAAAAAAACCAAAAAACAGTGGAAAGCATCTTTTTAATAGGCATTTTCTGCAAGAAAACTACCACATCATTATACCAACCCTGACAGAGACATCAAGAAATGTCAGAGATGTCAAGGTCATGTTGCAAGTCAAGTGTAGAACTAGAATAAAATTCCTACCTATCTGTCTATTACTTTAAATATGGGCTTTTCATTTCCTAGTGCTCTGAAATCTTTCCTTCTCTCTATGTGTCATTCTTTAACTTCAAATCCTATTCTGAATTCATCAAATATACTCTGATCCCATTTTTTTGTTAACTCAGGTAATTTATCTTCACCATTCATCAAAGTCTATGGTGTGATTTTCATAGTAAGTATCTCCTCTGGTGGTTACTACTTTGCTGAAGAAATTCTGGCAAATGCTGCCTTGTAATTCTCGCCATATTTGTATTAAATAATATTAAAATCATAGAATATTTTATTCATCTCAAGATGTTTAAGATGCTCCTCAGGATCTGAATTCTGTGTTTGTGTTGCAATGCACAAAAGCTTACTTGTTTTACTGAGGATAGGGAAGTTATACTTGAAAATGTTATTTTATGAAATCTGAGCATGACAAAATAAACTTCCTTGTATTACTGCTATTGTGGAAGAATGTAATTCTTTGTAAACACTGAGTGCATGTGAGTATTTGAGGTCACAAACCCCTGCATATGTCTGTTATGTAATGGGCATTTGGAGCCATTTGTCATTAATGACCATTCATTTTAATTAATATGTTGGTTTTGTCTAAAGAGAAGTCCTTATGTTTTGTGTTAGAGCAATGATTCCTGAGAATTTGAACCTATACTGTCCCATTGCTGACAGCCAGCAATTAGTGTTTTGGCATTTGTGGGAAGACTGTTGCCAATATCACTCACCTGCTATTACTAAAGCAGCAATATCACAAGAAAGCAATAAAGAAGAGGGAAAAGAAAGTAGTCATTGTTTGTTTAACTGGCATGAAAGCAAAGTGAGCTGCATGGAGAGAGGCCAAATGGTTCCTCACAAGAGATACAGCAGGGAACTGCTGCACGCTGGCAGCAGCACGCCAGAGCCAGCCCCTGCAGAGGAGCACACATGCTGCCAGTCCCAGACATGGAACCAGGGCCCAAGTCCAGCCTGTCACACATATTAGAGAAAGATTAGAACTTCTAATCAGTCATCTGAATGAAGAAAGAACAGGAACATTTTTTTTCCTGGAAGAAAGAGTACACCTAGACATGGGGGAGAGGAGGAAAAAGGGAGGTGAATACAGAAAAAGGGAAGCTGTGCTCCCAGCCCCTGGCTAATACACCTCACCAGGATGACACGAAAACTTTCAAAAGTGTTTTAGCTGCACTTTAAAGCAAACAGAAAAGCAGGAATCTTCCTGGTATAACAAAAACTTAATAAACGAGTTGTCATCATAAATCAAGGCATTGTTCATTTGTAGAATACTTCTTCCAAAGGAAAATTCCAATAGTAGATATACATCTTAAAGCTGGAGGTATTTTGAAGATTTCAGCTTTTTTTTTTTTGTTTTGTTTTGTCCAGCTATTGACACAGGTCCTTCTTTTCTTTGAAATGTGGGAAAATAAATAGCTTACAGCCTGATGGTAACAAATTGGTATGCTCCTTAAAATTGTCCCTCAGATTTGTCTTAGAAAAGACTTAAATCCTGATCTTCCCAAAGAAACAAGGTACCACTTTCCTTCTGTTTCTTTTCTCCTGTTTTTCACCCGTGCAGAATAGGACTCCTCTTACAAGTTCGTATGCTTTTAAACCTCTAGATACACAGCACCCAAGAGGAACAGCAGTTATTGAATTTTCCCTTTAAAGCTCTATGGTTTGCTAGCAGTGGGTAAAAATTAAGTCAAAAGGATATCTATCAGGGACTGGATCAATAAATTGCTTTTCATACTGAGGGTAACTTAATTCATGCTCAGAGAGTGTCTTTGCTCAGACAGAGTGTCTGTTGTAGAGACGCAGCTGAACAGATAATGTTTGTTGCAGACTGTGCTGGGGAGCAGGGAACAGCACTAGGTGCAGGCTTTCCTCTTCACAGATGCACACGTGTATATAGCCCATAAATGAAGGTACAGTGTAACAGTGCTGCAATTGTATTTTACCAACACTGCCCTTAATAGGACAAATGGGGATATTGTTCCAATCTTAAAGATTTCTCCTGAGTACAGAGACAGGTGCCAGGACAGTGGCATAGGGAAACTCAGACCACCACCCAGGACTGATGCACCATCCAATCTGATCACAAGAGAAAAAAAAATTAGTTTCAAACAGTCATTATTTGGTATCCTTCCAAATCTAGTAAAGTCTCTAAAAATTGTTAAGTCAGTGCTAAATTGAGAAGCTAGCTCCTTACTCCTTCTGTACCATTAATTTTTTTGTTCTGAGGAAAAGGAGAATAGGAAGAAAGAAGCAGGATTTTTTGGGCTGGGATTGTAAAGGTGTCCATCAGCCCAGGGCTGAACACCTTGCTTCAGGCAGACACCCATTATCCCTTATAAGAAAATTTAGGTACCCAAGGCATTGTAATGAAAGTCTTGAAGTCATTTATTTTTTGAGAATGAGCTGTATATCTCATGAAGAACATCTGTTTATTGCATCTTTAATGACTCAAATCTCCATTGGCTGATCTATTTATCTCTTATAAGGAGTTTTTGTTAATCTTGTTCTGACTAGGAGTTTTTTGATGCACAAATATATACTTGGAAGTCATAAGGAAGCTATATTTAAATTATCCTGAATTAAATGAGAAGTAATAATTTTCTGGGGGAAAATAAAAGGATTTCTAGAATTTCACTAGTGAATAATTTTTAGATTGCACTATATTTCAAGATCCTATTTTAAAATGACACACCCAGAAAGCCAATGCTTTCCCTCTCTTTTGTATGTTTGCAAGACATAGCAAAAGCATAAAGCCTTAACTTTTATTCCTCTTATAAGTGTTAAGAATCTGTTGAAAAATATACTTTAAAATGGTCAGGTAGTAGCTTTAGTTACATGATGTACATGTCTGATGCCTGAAAAGAAATAAACAGCAGTGAGAAGGGCAAAGAAGCAAATCCAGAAATTCGCAGCTAAGGTAGCGTGACTACCAAGTCCACTGGCGCAAGTCCAACATCAAAGGTATGGTGAGTGAAATCTAATTTGTCTGATGAGTCAGGAAGAGGCATGCACAACATCTAGACAGTGTCTAAGATGGGGATAGCTTATCTGGATTTGTGTTTTTTCCAGGTATCTGTATGTTTGTTTCAAATGCACCTGACAGGTGGATTAAGAGGTATTATGCTTATTTTACACTGCACGGAACAGACAAGATGCTGAGTAATTTCCTCTGAACTCACCGGATTTCACAATGGGCATTATTGTAGCAACAAATATTAATTTCAGAAAATTTAGTAGGGTCCATAGAAGGGTCAAAAAGATGACCAAAGGACAGGAAAATTTGCCACTTGAGAAAAGTCTGAGAAAACTGCATTTGTTCAGTCTGGGGAAAGGAATGCTTAAGAGACATTTTACCACCATGTTTCAGGGGTGGGGACAGTAAAAACGTGGATTTCATGGTGTCGGATGTTTCTGATTCAGCTAGACAGGATTCTGGGTCACCTTGTCAAGATTGTGGTTTTGGCAAAAAAGTTTGGATTAGATGATCCCTGAGGTCCCTTCCAATCCAGTATTTTATAATTCTTGCAATGCAGTTATTTTCTCCCTGAAGGCATTATCTTGTTGTCATTATATTACAAGAGTTCTATTGTCATTACATTGCAAGGGTTCCATATTGCTAGAGTTTCATACCTCCTTGATGTTTCTTGTAGGCAGCTCCTCTAGGCACTGACTCTTCCTCATCCTCACAGCAGCCAACTCACTCCAAATCCCCTCAACCAACCAATCCACTCTTTTATAACACTCTTCTGATTGGCTACAGCTGCAGCCTGTTAACATCAGGCCTGCTCCTGATCCTTAAAAATTAGCTCAGCTGCAACTCTTTAGGGGGTAAGATTACATGCTATACTACCTTTATTTGCTTATGTTCTATCCCCCTACATAAACTTTCAGAAGGTATGGCTTTGGTGGTAGCCTTTACATTAACATACATAATCCAGTGGAATGCAACACAAAGGAAGATACATCTCAGAGTTTGAGACTTTCACTACTACATCCTAACCACAATGCCATCTTTTTTTAAAAAACTGTATTTATGGCATAATATGTCTTCTATATTCTAATTCTTGCTAAAATCACATTCATTGTCATTTATAAGTATATTTAGCTATAACTTGAAGATCTGCTGCAGGTTAAAGATGATATGAACAAGAAAATGCTCAAAGCCCCCATCACACCATAAGAAGCTAGTCCAGTAGTAGTCCTGCACCTCGTTTCTTAGCTCAGTTCAATCTGGTTTTCCACAGTGCATCAGCAATCTGGTCTGCAATAAAATCTTCTACACAGATAGCATTTCAAATTAAATTTAATTAAAAAAAAAAGTGCACAGGAAAGTCTCTCACCCACTACTGCACAAAACATTTTTTTCCTTATGCTTTTACCCAGCAAAGTGCTTTGAAAACATTTCAAACTTGTTTGTTCAAGATGCTGGAACTACATACAGTAAACATCCATCTGCGTATAAGTCTTAAAAACATTTTGACAGAATTAAAGAAGGCAAAAACAATAAAATAGTCTGTATTCACGTATACCAGCAGGCTAGGCTATTTCTTTATGCCTGATAAGATTCAGGAAAGAAATTTAGTGAAACCACAGACTGCATGAATACCTCATTGTATGAGAAATTTTGATTTTGAGAGCAATGGTACACATGGGCCAAGAAGGGTGCAGGCTTTACATTATCTGTAAAAGGCACTTCTGCCTCTATAAAATTAAAGGCAGTTGAGTATAATCAAAGCATTTCTAGCAAGTAATTTTTGTAACAATAAACAAAAGAGGAAAACTATCCTTCAGTAAATCTCACAGTGACAGAACCAGAGGGCTGCCACTACAGCAGCCCAAGCTCCAGGTTGCATTTTGGTAGAAGTGTATAGGTCTGTGACTGCCCCTGTGCAGGACTGCCGCTGGAACAGCACCAGCTGAAGAACACTGGGATGGAGCCATTAACCAAAGACTGTTTATTTATAACCAGTGCTCTTGCTGATTACACAGATGATTATATCTGTCTGCTGGCAAGAATTCTGTTTCCTGTATATTTCATACTTAGGAATATTAATATTTATTTTTAAAAAGTTATAAATCTCCAGACTTCCCATAGTCAAATTTAGTTTGATTTAACAAAACATGAATTCTACCAGAAAATAAAAACTCTCAGTGACACATTCATGTATCTCTTTCAGTAATGAGCTGAGTTGTACTATTTACAAAAGATGTTTTCCTTTGGTGAAGACTTGCTAACTTTCCTAAATGTTAAACAGAAATTATGCAAGCTTTGATTAGACCTATCAGCTTTCTAAAGGGACTATCAAAAGATAATTACGCACAAGAATGATGATCATAAGAAGTAGTGCGTGTTGTTCAAAGAAAATGTTTTCTGAAATCTGCAATTATATATGTTGCTGGAAATATTCCCAAGTAAACTTGATTTTGTAGCTCATCCTCAAGAGATGTCATTAACATAATGATACATTTGTACCAATTATCAAGGGAATGTCTGAATTTATTTTCACGCTGGGTAAATAAGGAGCACATTCCCAGGAACAGTTGTATCACTAAGTTCATATTTGTTGTATTATATTGATACATTATTTGTCAAACAGCACTTAGAGTAACAGCTGTAAGAATAGCTATTTTATAAACTCAAGTGATTTTTCTCTATTTCAGATACCTTTGATGGAAGTAATTGAGCTGGTTAGTTAGATAGACACGTGACAAATAAGCATACCAGCCTATCTACTGTGGCTTTGGTATGTTCTGCTGATCTGCTTCTGCTGCTCTGACATTACTGAAAATTTGCTTCAGTCAATTATTGTGTGAGTATTCTGGAGAGATTTAGCTCTGCCTCATAAAATGATTATCATGGCTTTAACTACAGTGCTTTCATTAAGGTCAAAGGAAATTATGAGTTATTCTTCTAATAAGACTTGGCACAGGAACCTGTGTCCCCAGCCTGGGAAATTTTCAGATGATCTCAATACATTTTTTTCGGACTACCTGAGAAGAAATCCCTTCATTTTTCAAGAATCAAGAAGAATTAGCATTTTCATAATGGAAAGAATGCTCCTGAACTTTGGGTTATACGTGTGTACAGAGTAACGTCTGAGCATGTTGTTCCTTCAGTTATGCATTCTGAATATAGGAAAATAGTCTAAAATAATCTCTTTGCTCTGACAGAGCATCCAGTGCTTCCTCAGTGTATACAATCTTAATTAGATGAGACTGGAATGTAGTTTAACTTTCATTGTATTGGTTGCAGTGATTGTACCTTCCCTCTCATGGAAACCTCTTAAGTGTGATTAGACATGCCTATTTCTCAGGCAGGAATGAATCATGTCACTATACTGAAGTAGGAAAGCTGACACCCTGACAGTCTTAAAAACTCCTTTTGTAATTTTTTTTGTCAGTTAGGTATCCTATAAAAGAAAATTAAAAACTTGAAGAAGTCTGAATCAGATGAAACTCCCAAAATACGAAGAAAAAAGTGGGTTCATGTATGCTGATCCTGACCAGAGTTTTATTTGAGTATAAATTACCTTTTCTCCACAGTGTTAAGTGAAATTACCCTCCCTGGAAGTCTTCTTCATTTAATTTGCTCATCGTGATTGTATTAATACATCTACAGAGAATCTGTCACGTATTTTTCAATGAATAGTTTTTATAGTTAAAGTATGTTGAACTTACCAAAGTACCTTCTTAAATGCTCTGAAAGCACAACTATTTCACAAAATCACTTTGGAAGTGGCATTGTGGATTCCACTTATCATTTTCTCTCAAAGATTGGAAGATGAAATTCTTATTCAATTTACATGGAGAAAGTAGTCTTCTTTCCAAACACCCTGTTCAACAAGCCTCAAATAAACACTGAAATTGGACTGAGATCTTTCTGACTCCCTGCTCTCCAGTCCCAACTTCTTCAGTGAGACCTGAAGAAGGAATGAGGAAGGACTGATGTGGTAGCTGGGATACAGCTGAGACCCAGATATGCTTTCTGGCATTTTTGGTCCACTGCCCTTCCAAAAGGACAACCAATCCCCACTCCTGCTAGGGGCCTGATATTTAACTGGCTGCTTTTAGGCACTCGATCTTCTGAACAGAAATGAAACTAATTTACAGATACACTTTCAGACTAAACCAATTTCAAATGATGGCTTTTCCTTCACTGAAGTAATCATTTTGGAGTGAGCATTTAATGTATTTAGGACTGAAAATGTGAGTCAAACCCACTGCAAAGTAGGTTCTGCTGTGAGTCTTGGATTCGCTGTTTGTGCAGGCGTCAGGTTTCCTGATTAAGTTTGCAGGATGCCTCTTTTTAAGGGTAAAGGAAGTTAAAATACAGCACTGAAATAAACATCACAAACAAAATCCAGGGACAGGAATGGTATTGGAAGTGTTTAAACATTTCAGGATCACTGGTCAAAAAAGATTTGCAGGAGAATTATGGAAATTTGGGAGTAAAGAATACTATTCAGGATTCAACTTTGACTATGTGACATGGTGTGCAGCCTGAGCTGTATGTGTGCTTAATGCTAATGTTCCTTAGGGCAACCCAAAGGGTGGAATTTAATTTCATGCAAATTCATATGAGCCTGAGGAGGGAATTTGTTCTTCCCAAACAATTTAGATTCCATTTTCAATTAAAACTAGAAATGTTTTTAGTAACCGTGTATTATATCGAGTTTAAACATCTTCAAATAGTTTGGTCATTTATGTTTCACAAAGCAAACAAGCTTCATTGTACAACCTAAACATTGCTTCATTATGTTCAAGTTGTATAATCCTTAAATGCATATATGTTTTTTGAGCTCCTTGGGCTTTTCAGCAACACTAAGCATGACCTAGAGAAAATATAAAATGTCCTTATCAGAAAAAGTAGTAAATTAGACAGAACCAGGAAACTTTCTATGTGTTGCTAAGGACAAAGCAGTTATGCAGGTTTAGCACAGAGAAATGCCTTTTGGCATATCTAAATAAAAGTCAGACATCTAGGAGCCAAATATTTTCCATGCAAATTCCCATTGCACTGTTGAAGCCACAAAGGTCAACTCAGTCCTTGGAAGTTTGAGCTGAGAATTGCCAGGAAAGGATGGGAAAGTAACAGTCCTTTGTCACCACAGTGAGGCTCCTACAGAGTAGGATTCTTCCCACACTTTGGAAAAGGATGTTGAAAGATAAGAAAAGTTTAGGAAAGACCTACAAGCTTGATTTGAGGTCTAGAGAGAATTAAGGGACTCAGGGTAGTTAATTAGTCAAACATGTGATGTGATCATGGCCTTCAGAAGTACTTCAGTGGAGAGAAGACTTCCTATAATGACTTCTTTAATTTAGTAAAATGAGGATAATGAAATCTAATGCCTGGAAATTAAATGTAGACAAATTCTGAAAAGAAATTATATGCAATTTAGATGCGAGAGTAAAAAACACTGTACTAATTTGCTTAGAAAAATACAGGATCCTCCAGCCTTTAAAACTTACTATCCAAAAAGTAGTCTGTCTAAAAGATATGCTGCAGATTAAGTAGAAGTTTCAATCTCTATATGCAAATTACAAGGGAACTTCTCTAGCCCTTATTATTCATACTAGAGGTTGTTCTGCAATAAAAATCAAAAAAGCTGGGAAGAATCGTTCTGGACTCGTCTTGTTGTTTGAGCTGTATATGCCCTTGTGTATGGGGGTGAACAGAAGGAGGGTTTTTGCACTTGCCTGTCTTACTCTGGCTTCATATATATCTGCTGCACAGGAACCACCCTGTGGTGAAAAATACTGAGTTACTCTTTATATTATTTTTTTTGTTTGTTTCTGCTTTGCCTTTATGTATTTTAAAAGTAAAAAAAGTCAGATACAAGGAGGTGTTTTGGGATGACTAGCCTAGACCCACAGACACAGAGCTTGACAGAGTCCCATATGGTGAACTGTTTTATTTTTAATTATTTTTGCCAAGTTTGCTGTATTGTACTAATTTATTTCAGGAGTGTGGGTTTGGTGCTTAAATTTTAGTGGTGTGGATATTTTTAATTATTTTTTAGTATGACAGCCTGCTGACCTGTAGAGAGGTGAATATGAGTTTCACCCACTCTTGGTCAAAAGAATAAATGTCTGAAATTATGTGTAAAAGGCTACTGCTGGCGACTTGTTGTGTTTGTATGAAAGACTGAAAGCAGGCAAAAGAGAGAGAAGTAGCCAATTAAGCACTCTCATCAGCAGACAGGAGTCAGTGATGCCCAATAAGTCAGCAAGAAATATAATGAAAATGGTGTTCCTTTTAAGAAAGTACTTCCTGTACATTTCTGAATCTGAAATGTGGCATCCTTACATTCTGATTCTGAAACTTTCAGGTTCTATGAGATTCTGTTATGCAGAAGATATTCATAATTATTTTTTTTCTTTTTTCCTTTGTTTAGTTTGGTGGGTTTTTTTCTTTCTCTATTTGTTGGATACCACAGTACCCAGTTTCCAGATACAAAGCCCCCCAAACAACATCATTGGCCTCCATGGGAGATACCAAACTCAGATCCAAAAAACTTTCTTTGGTTAAGTAAAAAAACACCTGGAGCTTTAGCAAAAATACATTAAACCCCCTGGCTCAGGGATTCATGGAGACACTGCTGCCTACAGGTACCAAGTCTCAATGGTGACTAATGTCCTGAGAACTGCTATTTCCATGGATGGAACAATGACCCCGAACCTACAGTGACCTGGAGGAGGATTGCTGGAGAAAAAGTTATTATTTTCAGTTTTTTTAGTCCCTGAACACAATGCTTGAATAACTAAAACACAGGATGATATGGACTGAAGTTTGATTCATTTGTCATCCTCAAGTGTCCAAGCAACACATCCTAATTTGAAGAGGATTTTTACACATGCTAAAAGCTTCATTTGATCAAGAGTGCACCTTCAAAGCACGTATCCTAATCAGTTTTCACTATGTTTTGGTTGCAATGTGGAACAGCCTGGCAGCACAGGTGTCCTTCTGGGCAAAACTAAGACAAAGAACATCTGCCAGGAGCTCATTAACTGTGTTGTAACCATTGCCAGGCTTGCTCAGTGCAAGTCACAGGCTTTGTAGTGGGTCATGTTAGTCCCCCCAATGGGACTAAAGCCCAGTGAAGAAAGCAATGAAAGATTCAGGAGGCAATGAAAGATTCACAGTGGTAAACCCACAAAGCATAAGAAGGAATATGGCTGTGCAAACCCATAAACTTGGCTGCACTCTTTGCAGATCAGAAGTAATTCTGGGAGCAGCTGCCAAGATTTTTCCTCTAGAAATTATTTTAAAATTCATACCTAGCTCCTGTGAATTTCTCCCAAGGAGTGCATCCTAAATGTGAATTCATGGATCCATGTTCCCTCTTGAGCCATCCCTTCTAGCACGGGTAGTGATTGTGTCCCATTCCTTGTTGACAAGGGCATTGAGCTGATACCTGATTATGACTTCAGCATCTTCTAGCTCTGATTATGGCCATCTTCATTTTCTGGACACATTTTGCATACAAGAACATCTTCTTTGGGTATTGACTTGTTGTATTTTCAAATGCCACATTAGCATGCAATTGCATAATCTATAGAAAAGGATGGCTTATTCCTTCCCTGTTTTGGAAATATGGAAGGGCAAAGAGAGAGAGAGACTTCCAATAGCTCATTCTTTTTAAGCATTTATAAACATACATCAATAATTTGATGATAAAATCTCGATATTTCATAAAAGATGACTTCTGTTATCCCAACACTGTCTTTAAAATCCATCCTTTAAACTTGTAGCTATTTATAGACCATCATGCTTTTGCTAAGGTATATACATTTAGGACAGGTTTTGTTTCATTTTATCCTTTTGTTTTTTTCCAGTTTGCCAATACCTTTCTTTATCAAGCAAGCACAGAGCTGTCAACAAGTGAGAACAAAAAAAACAATTCTCAAAAACTCAAGGAGGAAAGGAATGAAGGTGAGTGAATGGGGGATATGGATATCTCCTGCGCCCCATGTTTCAGAATTTACTGTGAAACCCTGAGGTCTCAAATCCCAATCCCAGAACAAAGAACTTGGCATCTCAGGGTAAGGGGAAGCCAACATTTGGTGAGGAAGTCCTTAGTTCTTTCAAATCTTTATCTGCCTTCTAGGTAAAATACCTGCTTATTTTCTTTCTAGCCTTCATAGAAATTGAATTGTGTAAAGTATTTGAACTGAACTGAATGAGATTGGGTGGATAAAAGAGCTGATGGGGAGCTTTCTTTCCATGTTTGCCTTATCATTTATGGAACACAGCCTATTCCAGGAGCTGTAGTATATAGTAGAGAACTGTGGCAGCTGTATCATCTTAACTTGACCTATGAATTGACATGAGTAATCAGAAATCTGTGGCACCAACTATGTACACATAAACATCAGCCTTCCTTTGAGCTCTGAAATACCCCTGACAGTTCTGTGCACCCCCATCTGAGAGTCTCTTGCTTCAGATACAAGACAAACTCAGCCCCTTGACCTTAGGAACACTGGCTCAGCAAGGAAGACTTGAACCCAGGCTCTGCAGGGAGTACCACATGGAGGTAAAGATTAGACAGGAGCACATGGACTTGGACTCTTAAGTCATTTCTAATGCTATTATATTCCCTTCCATATCAACCAAAAGCTGCTACCTCTCCATTTCTGAAGGGCAATATGTAAAAAAAAATTCCTAAGGCCTCATACTGAAAGAAAAGAAACCTCTACACTGTTTCAGCACTCCTTTAGGCAGTACCTGTCTGCAGCAGTGGGAAGTTACTTGCCTGCCTGAAGCAGGAGACACAGGGCAGCAATAACGTGAAATGCTATTAGCAGGCACAGTACATTAGGCTCCCATTGTAACAGTGAAGAAATAAAAATGGTCGTGGATGAGTCCATGAAGTTAGACTAACTGTGTAACAGGAATAGGATTTTTTTTTTAATCTATAAATATTTATTCTGGAGAAAGCATACTAGGTGATTACAAGTGCAGATGCTCTCCTGGTCAATATTTGACTAAAGAAAGCAATCAGTTCTTCTAATAGCAGCAAGAAAATAATATCATGAGGAATTATGAGTACGTAAAAAAAACCAAAACCTTTAACTAAACTTTTAAACAACTTAGTTATTTAAGAGCAACATTTGAATGTTACTTACAGATTTGAAAGCATACTAAAATGAAACAAATGCATATGACACCTTTCTTATCTTTTAATAGCAAAAAATCATTTAACAATAGGACAGTGAATTTAGTAATGTGGCCAGACTGCTTCAGAGTTCTTAATTTTAATTAAAATTATTGTGGCTTCAAACTCAGAATTCATCACTTCCATCAGTTCAGTCTGACAGGTAATATAATGTAGTTATTATTTTTGCCCTACATGTGCAGCATCTTTGTCAAAATAATAGAATCTAAATTGAAATTAGAAATCTCATGCTGGATTGCATCCAATTAACCTGACAAAACCATTATGTGAGCATAATTTTTTTTCTCATTCTGCATACATATGCTGTCTCCAAAGACAGAAAGCAGATATCCTACAGACTATAACTCTTCCACTTGAAAGTCAACACTTCCCTCTTAAAACAACTCACAATATTCTATGCAGCCTTGAGTACTGCTTATCAGGGGATGGTATAGCAAATGTCATCAAACCTACGTTTATGTGTCTGCAACCAGAACAGGGACCTACTGTTCTATATTTCTCTTAGTAAATGGAAAGTGATCTACACAGAAGAAAGACTCTCATCACATTGCATGTTGGACAGCTTCCGTTAGCCAGTAGAAAGCACTGTTGAGTGGAGTGTGACCAAAGTACTGCTTTTTTTAAATGTAGAGACATTTAAAAGAGCCCTTCATGCCTTTGAAACATAATTTTTTTCCCCTTAAAACTTGTCTCTTTTCTCTTCAATGTCATCAGCACACAAAAAACTGTGAATCTAATGCAGGGTTGACTTGAAACAAAGGTGTACAAGTAAAATATAAGCTGCCTGTATCATCTCATTGCAATCAATACGACCACATCAAACTTTTTAAAAATTATTTGTAAAGTTTTGTGTGTCAAGAACTGTTGCATAATATGAAAACCCCTGATAGTCTGGAAGATTTATTGTCACCTATTCCAAATTCTTCCTGTCCTTTAAATACTTTTTCCATGAGAAATTACTTTGAGAATTCTCCATCTAGAAAGGTCCATTGATTACAATGAACACCTGTCTGTGCCCATACTAATATTTTTGGATATGTTTTGTTCTGTTAGCTACAGAGATGACTTCTTCATACATTGCTGCAATTTTTACTGTGGCAGGGGAAAATCATCAACTCTTTGGTAGAAACACCATCATCATCTCATCACAGCCTTTGGAGACACAGCAAGGGCTTAATTTCCCCACTTGTGAAATTTGAAGTGACAAATGCTAGATTGGTACAACCCATGTTACAGAAGGGGATCAAAGTGAAAGAAACATTAAAAAACTTGAGCTGTACTGCTCAGTGACACATGTTAGCATCCAGGTGGCTTCCAAGGAGACATGGCTTAGACACCTTCACTGGTAGGTATTTTCTAGTCCATAACGTTTTGACAGAGAAGAGTTAAGGAGTGAAAGGCACACAGTTTTATCACTTTTATTGTTTAGGACCGAGGGGATGGTTCATTAGGTGATATCAATGTGTTGTGCAGCTGGAGGTGGTCATGTCATCATCATCAGGGCTGAGCTACAGGCACAGCACACAGTGAAAGAAGAGAAAGCACTTGGAAAATTCCTCACTTACTCAGATGCATTTTTTATAGTAATCAGAAGAACAAAATTAAAACCCAGAGCTGGTGTGTATTTCAAGCAACCAAGCAAGACAGACTGTATTTTCCACTTTGCAAAACACACTCTTAATAAAGAAGAGGTGTAGTGGGATTGAATTCATTACTTATTCCTTGACCCAGAAGGAACTATTAAGAGTTGAATTTCTGCTGAACTCACAAAATTGAACTACTTTATGAAGTTTTTTGGAGACCACAGGGAAATAATTATTTTTCTAAGGAGAATAATGAAAAGAGGACTAGCAAACAAAATGAATAATTCTTCATTTTCTCTCCAAAAGCTTATCAAATTGGATAGCTAGTGGCTCTACATGGGCACAAAGGCAAAAATTTTAGCTTAGCTTTGAGCTGTGTGTGATTTGCCTGATTTTGAACAAACAGCAGAAGAATTTAAGACAGAATGGATTCTAGAATAGTGTTATTAGTAATGGACCCTGGAAGGAGTTCTTCAGCGTCCTAGGGGGCAGAGTTCTGCTGTTCAATCAAAAAGTGTGAAATATAAATTGCCACACGTTAGGTCCCTTTGTTTTAGAAGAAGAAGAATTTTCTTACTGCTGAATTAGAGCCAAAGTACCAATTTTTATTTTTAAATTGTAATAACTTACTTTCTGAAAAGCTTATTACACCTCAGGACAGTTAACAGCACTCTAGCCCATATTAGCTTTCCATGTAAAGACTGCCCCAAAAGCTCACTCCTTCCTCCCCACCTTAAGTAATAAACACCAAATCCCAAATTCTTTCAGGTTAAGACTGAAGAAGAATATGCTGTGATATTCATCCTTCCATGTGAGTGGGAAGAAGATTTGACAGAGCGTAAAGGCAAAGGAGACAGGACAAACCATTTATCTGACTACTTGCTTTGATAAATTGTATCATTAATAATTTGGTAGGAGGAAGTTAGTGGTCAGCCAGCCAAAAGCACTAATGCTTTGGAAAAAACTATGCATCCAAAATGAAAAGTGTATTTCATCTAGAGGATAATTCAAGATTAAGACCACAAACAAAGATTTTTCTTGTGTTTTTAGCTAAAAATGTAGCTGTTTTAAAAAGCATCATTATGGCTAATTCCTGGACAGGAGCTATGTCCTGCACAGACCCTTGCTTACTCCCCTCCAATGGGATGAAAGAGTGAACAGAAGGGTAAAAGTGAGAAAACTTGTTGGTTGACATAAAGACAGTTTAATAGGTAAAGCAAAAGCCATGTACACAAGCAAAGCAAAACAAAGACTTCGTCCACCACTTCCTACAGGCAGGCATGTGCTCAGTATTCCCAGGGAAGCAGGGCTCTGTCACAAATCGTGGTTACTTGGGGAGACAAATATTGTCCCTCTAAACAAGTTCCCCTTCCTGCTTCTACCTCCAGCTTTATGTGCTGAGCATGATGCTACATGGTCTGGAATATCCCTTGGGTCAGCTGGGGTCAGCTGTCCTGGTTGTGTCCCCTCCCAACTTCTTATCCACCCCCCCATCTTCTCACTGGGGTGAGCTGAGAAGGAGAAAAGGCCTTGATGCTGTGCAAGCCCTGATCAGCAATACCTAAAACATCCCTGTCTTATCAACACTGTTTCCACCGCAAGTGTCAAACGCAGCCTTATACCAGCTACCATGAGGAAAGTTACTTGATTCCAGCCAAAACCAGAACAAGCACTCAGAGTCATCACAGCCACCTTTGGCTGATTTCTATCACCGTTCCTGAATTATCGTCATCACCAATCATGTACAAAGAAAAGCTTTAATTGAGGAGAGTTGTTCAGACCCTTCAGTGGGTGTAAAAATTAACTGGAGGATGCAAATGGAAAATTTGAAGGCAAGTACAATCAAACACAGCACTGTGTAATAAATGAGGCTGACTGAAGAGTGACAAAAGTCCTGCAGTACGATGCAGTAATGTGTTGGACGAAGCTCTTGCAGACTCTTGTAGGAAATCTTCAAGTCAAGAATGTGCAAACATAAATTGCCCAAAAGGTCAAGAGAAATTGATGTAATTTCAAGCTTCCTTTACTCATATACTTAACAGTAAGAAAACCCAACAGGTTAGTCAGTGAAAAATTTTTTTTGGTTTGATTTTCCAGGCCAAATACACCTTTACTTAGTGACTGGGGCAAAAAACACAAACCAGAAAGATGGTGGGCACACAATTATGTTTTGTTAAACTAATCCATATGTTTTCTTCATTGCAATCTTGGTCATGACATCAGAGCAACAGAAGAAAGAAAAATGTTTAAAGTAAGGCTGATGCAAGTGAAAAATCCAACTGAAGGGCTGCAACAGAGCTAAGGCCGATTAAGAGAGTAAAAATAATTTAAGAGGTGAAAGGAGCTGGTTGGTTCACCTTCCCTGTGAGCTTTATTGTTTGCACTACTCTGGAAATGATGATTCCTTCTTACACCACAGCAAGCAGCAGCCATTGGGCTTTTTGTGTCACAGACTGTTCTGGGTGAAGTTCTCAGTAGTTCTTGCCAAAGTGAAAGGTAGTTTTGCAAATATTTTGAAAATATTCATAAAATTCCTTGGTAGCCTCGTGGTGTGGGCTGTCACGTAGGAAGAGGACATTTTTACACCACACCATATTTTAATAACTGCATATGAAGGAAGCTCTTGAATAGAACTAGGTGTTTCAGTAGGCTGATTAAAAATAGTGTGTAATTTTTTGTGTGCAACATCCAATTTAACTCTAGATTAAGCTAGTCAAGAGTGCAAGAAATCTCTTTGAAATGTATCATGCATAGCCATAATCTGTAGTGGGGGGTTGCTACAATTCAGCAAGGTGTAAGGACTCAGGCTTCACAGAAGTAAGAGAAAGAGGAAATATGACCAGCATTAATCAGGTAAATTACTTTGCTTGGGAGTTTCAGCATGAATTTGTTTTCACAGGTAGGTCATTGTCAAGAGCAACTTCTGCAGCAATTAATTATCAGAAAGCATGCCTGCGTAAATAAGTTTGCTTGGGAGTTTCAGCATGAATATGTTTTCTCAGGTAGGTCATTGTCAAGAGCTTCTTCTGTCAAGAGCAACTGCTGTCAAGAGCAGCAATTAATTCTGTTGGGACTTTTCAATGTTTTGCCTCAATGTGATGTCACAAAGATGAAAAAGATGGAGATAACTTATCAGAAAGCATGCCTGCGTAAATAAACAGTTTCTAGTGGCCCACATTAATCGAAACTCATGGCCACAGTCAGGACTTGCAAGATAAGCATGAAAAATTGCTTCTCCTTGCACCCCTGTGGGTGATCCATGCAGTCTGAGGCTGACACACACCAATTCAATGTTTTGCCACCACTTCCTATGTTGTTCTCTTTATGAAGACTGCAGGTTTTTAATCGCCCATCCCTAGGAAGCCTCTTGGTTCAAAACGCTCATTTACATTTTGATGACCCTCTTGGTGGGACCCTTGTAGCCCGTTAAATAAGGTTTAAATAATGTTGCTGGCAAACAGCCGGCATTGTTGATTTATTACTTAGGCATATGGATTTAACTCCCAAAAATCATGATGTGGTGATCTCACTTCTTTACCTTTACTGGAGTGTGGTCTGTGGCATACTCCGAGTGCTACAGCGATGCACTGACACTATAACCTGGGAAAAAATAAGAGAAAATACTTTCTCTTTCCAATAACACAATGTATAAGATGTGAAATGAATGCTATGGTTGATGAGGCACAGCAGGCAGTAGATTTGACACAACACACAGGATCTCACTGGAATCACTGTGTGTCACCTTTTCCAGACACTGACATAAATGACTTGAAAGAGTGAATCTTGACTTAAAAAAGGAAAAAAAAAGAAATTGCTGCAGTTTGGCAGGTGCTAGAAATTTTATGTTAACAGGCTGTTTGCAGAAAGTACGCATTTTTCCACTGAATATATAAATTGTTTTAAATAGTTTGGAAGACTTCTTCTAACCTTATATGTCCAAAATCTCAATCTTGAATAGTTATTCTGTGAAATGAATAACTATGAAATAGTTATTTCATGAAAATAAGACAGTAGTTTTCATTAATATAAGAGGATATATCACTTTTTCATCCTTTTAAATAAAGCAGATACTTTGTTCTAAAACCACAGTCATGGTGTCTGCATTGTATTTTCAAATAGCTGAAAATAAATGAAAAGTGACCACAAAATCCCATCATACAAAATCCACTGTGTGCAGTCCATCTGTTTTCGTTAGGGGACTTTTTGGTAGGAAAATAAGTGCCTGGGGTTATTTTCTTAACCTCAGCAACTTAGTTAAATAGACAGCTGGATGGAAAGGTGCATGAGAGGAAAACAAAATCTCCAGTTGCAGACCCTAAATGAGGTGCTCCACTGGTGTGGGTATGCAGAGATCACGGTGTCCCCTCTCAGAAACACCATCACATGAGTCCAGTGCAGACCTCTAACTTTAAAAGTAGTTAGCTGGAAAAATGGGAAAATAATTATCCAAATGACATGAACTGAAAATCTAGCAGTACATTACCTAAAGCTTATAGGAAAATGAACTCAAACAACTTTTCCTTGTTGAATTTCTGCCTCTAGAAATCACATGGGACTGTGAGAGAGACCAGCCCCTGATAATGGATTTATATGGTGAGATAACTGAAGAATACATGCATTAAAAAATGTTGCTGTCTATACCTAACACATTTAATATATGCCCTGAAATACACATTTAATCAGCTACACCGAAACTTATTTGTCATGAGTGCCAATCAGCTGACTGAAAATTTTCTAGCTTACTATTTTTAAAAAGTCACTGAAAAATCATTATCTATAAAAGACAAGGACAGAGACATACACCACACTCGCATACACACACCTGGAATTTTACATTTTCACAGCTGTCACAATCTCACACATAAAGCTGCAGCACTGTGCTTCTCTCGGTCCCCTGGCGCTCTGCTGGCTGCCTGGGAGTTCACAGCCATACCCATGATTTCTCCATGGGAGGAAAGAGCCATGGGGCTCCCCCTCTGCTCTACCCAGGCACTGAAGGCCTTGGTTGTCAAAACTGTTTTCTGCTTCCTAGTTCCATGGGATCCATTCCTCTTCCGTGTGATATCTTTGCTATAAAGCCTGAAAAAATCTCTTCTGCTGACATGAGAATGATAGTAACCTACATTATGCAATACATTTGTCTTCATGCTGCAATGTCTGTCTACAAGTATGTATGTAAAATAAACAGTGAAAGAAAGAATTGTTGATTTCATTTCCACTCTCAAATGTGTTTCCAGTTCTAATATTACGCCACTCTCTTTCAAATGTGTTTCCAGTTCTAATATTACAAAAAACATTATTTTAAAAGGAAACTCAATATTTAGATTTTGAGTTGTTTGGAAAAATTTAAAATTAAAATTCAAAATTGTTTCCAAACTTCTAAGTCATGTCTCTTATTTCATTGTCTTTCACTGTCAGAAACTGCAGTCACTAGCATAATGCTAGTTCTTGTTAACGCAGTTAGGATGTTCTACCTCAATTTCATTAATGTGGCTAAAGAGAGCTGCTATCTCATGGAAATATTTCTCTTATTTTTTCAGAGCAAGCACATCCTTTTTCTCCACTTGTATATTTCAGTGTTTAATTTTAATGGCAATGCAAACCCAATTTACTTTTATATTTAGGAGAAAATGAGGTACCAGAAGAGAAAAGAGTACTAGTATGTACTCTTAGTAAGTATTTTACTAGTCAGTTATTATGACCCTTCAAAAAGGACAGAAAATTTATGTTACATTTAATTTTTTTCAAGAAAATTAAACTTTGATTTAGACAAAATTAGCATGATTATTTCAAAATATATTTTGATGAAAAATTCACAGCCGTCTCTGTATGGAAGTAAACACCTACTAGCACTGCAAACAGTCATTTTTACTGTTTCTACAAATTGCATCACAGCAAGGTGTCTTCTTTCAAAATTATTATTTCTAATTATATTATTTTGCTGCTCTTGTACTGCCTTACTTTTAAAAGCCTGGAAAAACACATTCCTGCAAAATTTAATTATGTTATTTATTCCTCTGCAATTATTTCCTTAATTAATTTTAATTGTGTAAAAGATATGATGTGACAGAAAAGTGTGCTGTGGGTGAGGCAGAAGCACAGCACTGCCCTTCCCCCATCCCATACCCTGAGTGCTGTGCTTTAAATGTTCTACCAAAGCCAGGAAAACCAACACAGGAGGTTTGGAGTAGCATTAGCCTTGCTCTTAATGGAGACCTCCACAGCCATTCTCAGTGCACTTGGTGCAAATATGCTACTTTTTGAATGTGCTGCAATCATATTACCCAGGACATTTTAATTCACCTAAATTCCTTTATTTCTCACCTTCAGTGAGTATGCACATATGCATTTTATACAGCCATGCAATGGTACATGCATACACATAGCAAGCAAGGCAGACACACCCTGCATCTCTCCAGCTTTCTTCCAATTACAGAATTATAATTGTATTTGCTGGCAGTGGGTGGTCTGCAGGATAAACACAGAATATATCTGCATATAAAATGCCTTTGAGTAATTGATCTGTATGAGTCATTTAACGGAGAGGTGCACCAGCACCTAAATGTAGGCAACACTTTACAACAAATGTATCTAATATATTTATGCACTTATAAAACTCTGCTCTGTAAGGAAAATGACAACAGAGTAGCCCTCAAATATAAGGAGAAAATTATAGACTTGTAAGCAACAAGCAGCATAAATTTTCCTTGATTTCTTCTAAGGGAATTTTAGAAATCCTACCTGGAGAAAAATCAGCAAAAGTTATACTGTGAAACAATTGAGAAGGCAGTGGATGCAATGAATTGCAAAAGGCTACAGGAAAGCATTGCTAATTGTGTTAGCTGTGTGCACTTTCTGAATGAGAAAGTCTTGGGGGAGCATTGTACAAATAAAAAGGCTGAGCTCTTCTTGGCGTGACACCTGCAGGAGTGTTTATGCCAAGATCAGGACACTGTCTGGACCAAGGTCAGCAGAAGTGATGGAAGGGACAGGGTGGAGGTGTTTTCCCCTTCCCAAGACATTTTTATCCCCCTGCAGTGGGAGGAGAGAGCTGGGGATGAGTAGCCAAGGCCTACTGAGAATGAGAGACTGCAGAAACGAGAAAGGAAGTAAGAGGGGGAAAGAGAGGAGCAGCACCTCGTTAGACAAGCATTGACACCTCAGGAGAGGGCTTGGTTAGGTGCCAGGGAAAGCTGTAGGTGGCTTCGTGGTAGGAAGACATGCACAAGACAGGCACATAGGTTTTCCCTTGGTATAGCTACTGTCAGTCTCTGGGTAAGGACTTCTAGATTAAGGGAAAGGAGGAGACTGATTTGGGAGTACTGTTTCCAAAAATTGTCTTTTATTATCAAGTGTAAATAATATTTTGAGTCTTTCAGAAGATTTGATGGCAAGCTCTCTCTCCTTCTCACAGCTGGTTAGTAAAATGAATTTGAGCTGATGTATTTGCATCCTCCCCAGAGAGTTACAATGGAAAGTGAACCTGAAATCCCACATCCTTGCTTTTCTGAGCTTTTGGGTTTTTTAAAAAATTATTTTTGGAAAGTTATGAAATGCAACTCACTGTATGGGAGCTGAGGGGAGAAAGGAGATTTTCATGCATCTTGTGATGCAAGATAGACTACTTCAGCATGGATATTTGAGGAGCAAACATTTGAGCTGTAAATAATTAGAGAAAGCTCTGAACACCTACACAGAGGTCAGAATGCTTGGAGGAAGGGTATACAGCTGACAGTTGAATGATTGAAAAATCAGGTTGTTGTACAACTGAAAGGAAATTTAAGCTGTTCATGTCTTCTGCTCTAATAACTGTTCAAGTCCAAAACATTGCTTGCAAGAACAAGATGTGAAAAATAAGCAAAACAGCACAAAGAAACTGATACTGTCATTAAGAAGATCAATTATAGATTCTTCTTCAGAATATTTGGCTCACTTCTTATCTTTCTATCTCAGAAAAGGATGTGACAGCATTAAAAGGTTCACAAACAGAAAAGTGTTATCAAAAAGGCTACTCTATGGAAGGAAATTGAAATATTGTCTCATTTAGAGAGAGAAAGAGTAAGAGAATACATCCTAGAAAGATATGCTATAAAGTAAATGCAGAGGGGAACAAATAATATAAAGGGGGGAATTGTTCTATTGCTTTCCTGTCGAGCAGGAAAGCCACTAAGCAACTAAAGCAACTAAATCTGATTAAGCTAGAAAATAAAAAAACCACTGCAAATGAATCTAAAACTTAGTTCTGATTTAGAGCTTGGTATCAGCAGCTCAGCAAGATTTTTGTGTCAACTTTCTTCCACTTAGTTTCTTTTAAATTCTTCAGATTTTTTTTTCTAAAATCACTTTATTATAAAATTAGCTGCATTTCTAGTTTCACCTCCTGTATTTCCTTTTACTTAAGATTCCTATTCTCTCACATGTTCTCATTCTTTCTTGTACTCATTTTTCCAGCTGCTTCCATT
This sequence comes from Geospiza fortis, assembly GCF_000277835.1. NCBI lineage: Eukaryota > Metazoa > Chordata > Aves > Passeriformes > Thraupidae > Geospiza > Geospiza fortis. The sequence continues at coordinate 501,035 of NW_005054348.1, forward strand.
GGTGTAGGAGACTGTTAATCCAAGTAAAGGACAAGACCCCAGAAAAGTCCATGATCATAGCAAATATGCCTCATAACTTATTTTGACTTGGGAAACATAATAAATCTTGAGATATTTATGCTTATATGCTGCATATATGTCACTATTCATTTTGAATTGATAAACTAAACAATTGTTGCTTACCTCCTCTCCCCTTTCTCTTTTCTTTCCAGGGAATTTATTTTTAGAGGAGG
>NW_005054348.1:501290-526379 GCF_000277835.1 Geospiza fortis
TTCTACCATACTGTAAACTTTCCCTCTCCATTTGAGTTGCAGACACAGAGCTAAAAACATGAAGAGTTGGTGTACAGAAATGTCACAAGTGATTAAAATTTCAGTCTTCAATCTGTACACAAAGGTCTTTGGTAACAACTTTCAGCAAATGAACATATTCTATAAATATAACATTCATATATCTATATCTATGTCTTTCAGCATTACCAGAATGCATCCTGACTCTTGGTTTATCCATTACAATATTTTTTATAATCTCTTTAATTTTTTTTCACATCATTTTTTTGATCATATGAACTGAACCAAGTCAGGCCAGCACAACTTTAAATGTGACCCTTGACCAAGCACTAAGCAATTAGGTTGACCTCACTTTTAATTTCTCCAGGGAGAACTTGGTAATTTATATCTAGGGTTGGATACTTAGGTTGTTATACACAAAAATACTGCTTTATTTTCTGCACCTAATAATTTTCCCTCATCAGGTGATGCTTCAATGCCACCTCTGCTTGATGTCCTTTCTGAGCACAGGTGGCCAGGATCCGGTCCCAGGTGGAGATGCACAGGTCCTGTAAGGAAAATTACTGAACTCACAATCTATGGGCTCCTTCTGTACCTCAAAGAGAGCAGGCACACAGAGCTGAAAATATACCTCATATTTTGAGGTTTTCTTATATGACTTGGGCAGTAGCAGTGATGGTTTCTTCATTAATATTTCATGGATTGTTCCACATGGAAACCAACTTCTGTATTCCTATTCAGAAAAAAAAAAAATCAGTGTTGCTGTGCCAGTGACTCTGTCCTTCAGTCTCTTCCTCTCTGCTTTGCAAACCTCTTTGTGCTTTCGCCCAGGGTGTTTCTTACATATTGAATACTCTCCTCTCTAATTGGTCCAAATGGGCCCCTGTCCTTTAAATCTCTCTTTGAGAGGGATGAGATGTAGCCTTTCTTCCCATTCCTGTGGTGACCTTGGGTACCTCACCCACACTTAGGCTTTCAGAGCGCTGCATATGGCACTAATTCTGGCACAGGGAACTTCTAAGCTGTAGCTCAGCTGAGAGCTTCAACTGGTGGCAGCAGAGCCTTTAGCGGGTGCAATCATTGTGCCACAATGTACATAACTCCACACAATCCAGGCTGTGGTGAACACAATGAACAATCTATAGGGCAGCTGAAATCTGGTGCATCTGGTGTACTGATGTTTTTACATTCATGTTTCGGGAAATTTTTCAAAATGTCTCTCATGCTGGAGCAATTACTTTCTCCCTGGAGATTTAACTCCAGTTGCAATTTGTTTCCCTTCTGTAAGCAGCTCATGTAGCTCTGCATTTAATGAAAAACAGTTTCAGATTGCTCTGTAAGGCAAATTATTTACCCTTCCACTACTTGCTCGGGAAAGAACTGTAAATGCATGGCACAAATGGTGAATACTGCACATGGGATTTGCTAATGGCTTCCACTGCAAGTATCTGATCAGCTGTCTGTAAGAAATATGAAGCTTTTTGCAACTACAGCTTGATTTATTTCAAGATAGTTAATTATACAAATAAATAATTTGAAATATTGATCTCTCTTTCTTTCCTAGTAAAGTCACATTTTCTACTGCTTTCACTGAGACTGCTAGAGGGGCTGGAACAGGAAAAATGTCTTATAGTTACTCCTCCAAACTATAAGGATTTCTAATTTAAGTCACTTTCACACACCTTCTTTCTTGACATGAAATGCAAAAGGTAATAAATAAGAAACATTTTTCTATGAAACAATTAAGTTAGCAAGGAGATAATTTATCTTCCAAAACAATCAAAAAGTATCCCTTCATTGATTATGTATTTTGACTTAAAGTCAGGGTTTAACTAAGGGATTTTAAAAGTCTGTAGAAGTACTTCAGGAAGGCACAAGCTGACACATATAACAAAACCAATCTCCTTATTTCAGTCCTGATAAAGGCTCTTCATCATAACTTGCACAACTGTCTAGAGCCTGTCTCAATTACATACCCAGGGCTGCTGCAGCTTGTCAGCTGGTCCTTAATGAATGCAATGACTATTCAAATGTATGTGATACTGGTTTAAGTTTGCAGGAAATTTAAGCCATAGCAAAGTACAATAAATTTATCTTCAACGATTGTGTGTAAAAATAATGAAATGCTTTGTCCTTTACAGATCTGAGTACATCCAGATCTGTCCAGCTGCAGTTCTGATTATTTTAATAATATTTTTCATCTCTGGGTTTGTCTGAAATACCTGTTTTTATTTCAAGTTCTCTAAATGTTGGTTATTATTTTCCCCGTCAGGCCTATGTCCCATGGCATTAAGAATCTGAAGCACACCAGCATCCCAGTCTTCTCCCAAGCTATTTTCACAACCATCAGCACGTCAGCTCCCCAAGCTCTGGGGGGCAGTGGCCAGCACAGCATTCACCTGCAGTTACTGCCCTTCTCAGGTCATGTACATCAGGCTTTGGGTTATGCCCAAAAAGGAAATGCAGACTGCTACTCAAGAAAACAGCTGCAATGAAAAAATCAGTGAATGACAAATTGAACTTTGATCTCCAGATAATTTGGACCTTTCACTTGTGCTTCAACTTTTTTCTTGCTATATTGGACAAACATTGATTTTCTAGCCAAGTAGTGTAGTGGACACACTGAATTTTGTGGACATCTTTTGGCTTTGACCTTCACTAATTGCTTGGATTTCATTTTTTTGCATGTAAACAGAAAGAATATCCTCTACATGGTTGCCAATAAAATAGGGGAAAGATATTATAGCTAAGCTATGACAAAGATCATTAGGAGATAAACTTTAAAATTTTTCTGTGGTTTCTTACACCTACTTAGCTTGATTTTCCATATACAGGCACATAAGTCTGCCAGACAGACAGTTGGTATTAGGAATTGTTTGTGTGGAAATACAAATAGATTCTCTTCAATTCATTCTGCATGCTTATTTTCCTTTGATATTCTGCTGTGTGTTATTTTATGTCAGTCACCACTCCAGCCACTTTGGCTACAACCATTGCAGGAGTATCATGTCTGTTTAAGTTTCTATAACCTGGGTGAGAAAAACACACGATGAAAAAATGAACTGTGACATCAAATAATAAAATGGAAGGCAAAATGAGCAACACTCAGTGCAGCTCTTGGAGCAAAATATTTAAAAGTAAATGAATAAAGATACATTCAAAGGGTTGCTAGTACCAAAATCACAACAAAGGACAGACAAATTTGTATGTGATTGGGCATTATAAAGCCTATGTGATATTGAGAACCAGGACAGCAGATAAAAGACTGATCCTGAGTCAGATCTCACCAAAGCACAGCGGCGATGGAGGAGACATTATTATGTCTGAGAACAGAGGCTTAAATAAAAAGAAGACTAAGGCAACTTAGACTATTTGACTTTTTTTGGGATAATTCTGGTCCCCCTTTTGCAGCAAGAACAAAGGCAATGACAGATACAGGGAAGGAAGAAGAGCACCAAGATATAAAACTTAGGAAGGAAAAATTACCATGTTAAAGGCTGTAATTTAAGACTTATTTTTATGTCACCCAACTGAATGTATGTCTTGAGGACTGAGTTTCAGAGATGAGAACTGCAGTGACACTGCAGTGTGTGGGAAAGAGCAGTCTCTATTCTTGATTAGCATCTCAGCATCCCACTGTCCCACTTTATTGTTGTGTCTCCAAACAAATGAGTCACAGAACACTCTCTGATGAGAATGTTACTTTATTGGAAAACTTGCTGCTTTCTTCCCACTCTGCATCCTTTCCTTCTGTTCTCCTCCATCAGTCTCCTTGATTTTTCAGGTACAAAAAATAAATTTTGAAAATTTGTAGTATTTAACTGCAACTTAAAAGAAAGTAAAAAAATTTCAAATGGGTAAAAAAAGCAGATGTCTTAGTCAGGCATTATTATCTGCAACCTTGCACTAAAATGAAGGCTGGAAGAAGAGGAAAATGTTGTTATTAAAAAAAATTATTTTTGCTTTGTTATTAAAAAAATTTATTTTTGCTTTTCGTCTGTTTACTACCTGGGACACTTGTATGATGCAGAGTGCATGCACACACACTGTGGGAGGTGACAATAATCATTATTTTGTTCTTAAAATCAGCAGTATAAAAATCATGAAATATATGTAAGTAATACATTTAGGCTCCAAGGCATGCTTTTTAATCTAGAGAGAACCAAATGCCAATTAAATGGAAGTATAGCTATTTCTTTGTTTCTCCACTTGCTAATGGTCTTACAAAATTTGTTGCTGCCCTCCCTGGCTTAAAGATTACATCAAGAATGGAAAAAATTCACAGTGCTACCATGACCTTTATCACTCATAGCTGCTGACTCTTTTATCAATATTTTATCCAGGAAAAGATAAATTGCTTAATTAACCCATGGTACAGGAACTTAAGTGCATAAAAAAAGACATTGAAAATCCAAAATCTTCAGTTATGTTGATTTTTAATATGATGTCATTTAATGAGATTATTTGACATTGATAAATAGCTACTATTAGCATACAAAATTACTGAAGTCAAACTAATGTTTTTAAATAACAAAATTGGTGAAAACTCAAATTTCCAGCATTTCGATTCTTATTTTCAAGCCTCCATCCAAAAAATATTTATCCATGTATAACCTGCCAAGCAACATTAAACCCTCGTGTGTTATCAACACTGATTTGGTCACAAATCTGGAACAGCATCACATAAGCTCCTATGAAGAAAATCAACTCTATCCCAGTGAAAAGCAGTGTATATATACATACAGGTTTTCTGCATAATTTGGTTCCCTAATATATCTCTGCTTATAATCTCTCAGGATTTCTGTTTCCTTTTCCCTAGTGGCAGTCATCCCAATACTCTCTTCACTTTACAGAGTCTTGCTCTGGGATATCTTTACAGAGGACCATAGTACAGAAGACAAAGCTAGATAATATCAATGTATTATCAGTTCAGGTTTCTCTGTTTCTCTGAAGATCAAGAAAAGTAATATCAAACCAAGCTGTAGCTCTAATCCTTTTCCAGCAACTAGCCTCTTCCTTTCACCCACAGAGGAGCAACAGTTATATATACCAATACCTAGCACATGAGCATGTCTAAGGACCAATGTGTGCCTCAGCTCACACACTCGGCACCTTACAAGTGGATTTGATTCATGTACAGCTTCATTTGATAAATCTGATCAGTGGAAAACTGTTCTTAAATGCAATTTCCCCTTTGGTTACCCAGGCAGTCTGCTGGAGGGAGGAAGTTTGTACTGCTCATAAGGGAAATATCCTGCATGGGAACCCCTGGAAAGAACAGTGTCCCCAACCACAAAGAGGGGCATGGCTCGGGCTGGGGAGGAGTGTAGACTGAATTACAGCTGAGCTGCCTCATGAATGTCTTCTTTAGCTGCCTTCTGCTATTAGCATAAAGGAGAAGCAAAACAACAAAAAGGCTATTTCTTGTCTTTCTGTAAAGTGTTTTTCCCCCAGGGATGAGTGTGGAGTGACTTGAAGAGTCTCATGAAAAATGTGTGTGTCCAGGATGATGTGAGGACACCACACCAAAACAACAAAAACCTCTTCACTTGGAGGGTGAATTTTTTAAATTTACTTGTTCTGTTCCTGAAATACACTCAAATTTACTTTATTAGGTTTTCTATCTACATATAGACTGCATGGCTCCCCTTCCACAATTTCACGTAGAGATTTTTGATTGGTGAGCATAGTAAATTATAGCGATATAATTTATTATAGCGAGGAGAGAGTGGATGCATTCCCATTCTTCAGGGAACTGAAATAGCAAAGGCCAGCTCTGGTTAACAAAAGATGCAGATATATCCAGACCCCCCTGTTAGAGACACATGAAATCATTCCAAGACGTCAGGAAGATTTTTAATGAGATAGGCAAGTTGCTGCAAGGTTGCAATGAAAAACAATGAGGGATCCTGACTTGCCAGTTCCTAATATCCCTGATTAGATTACTGTTGCTGATAAATTTTGAAACATTTAAGGACAAGTTCCTCAGGGTTGAATTGTTATTATTGTTGATGTAATTGCTATGCATGGGGTTTTTTTAAGCTTTACAATATGAAATTATGTAATAGAGTGATTGAAAGCATTACATAAGGAGAGAAGAGAAATAGAGAAATTAGGCTCATATTTTTACAGTACTTAACCAAGAAGGGCTGTAGCATATGTATGAAAATAAATGAGTGATGTAAATTCATACCAGTATTGAAAACACTTCAGTCCAAAAACTAGACACTTAGAAGTGGAATATGTCCTTTCTTTTGCAGCAAAATTCTTTGATGCTACTAACCAGGTAGCAATGAATCTGGGCAATCTTAAACCAAACAATGTATTTCTTCTGAATTCAATATGACCAGTCTCCTATGGTGATGGTTTGTTCTAGGACATCTAGAACAAAGATTTAGGGAAGTGAATAATACTATGGCACATAGAAATAACAGATGGAATAATGAAAGAAATATAGGTGAATCTATGGATTGCAGAGCCTGCTAAAAATAACTTCCTCTCCCTGACTTGTAATCTTACTGTGTGACAATAACCTTACTTTTTTTTTCTATTTCTGTGAGACAGAGTAACTCTAGTGCCCTATTAGAAAACCAAGTGACTGTAGTGTAGATATATTTTCTGAATCTTTTCCAGGGCAAATGGATTTTTCTTAGAGTCAGCCCATACTGTATATTGATCCAACATGCACGACAAAATGCAGAGATGTGTATTTCCAGAGGTATTGGGGCTTGGAAAATAGATATAAATAATAGCCCCCAAGGGATCAGGTAAATCATATGTTGTCTCACCATATATTGAATTCCATCACTGCCCAGTGAATTAGGAGCTATTAGGCATTGTTGTTTTAAATGAGACAGGATGTTGGTACTGCAAAAAATAATTACTTTTACACCATAGTTTTTTAATTTCCAAAAACATACACTGAGACTTGCACAATTTTTGTGTGATTTATAAAATACCTTACAAAGATTTATAGTTCTGTTTGATTCATAAATTTGGCTTCTAATTCTCTCCAAAGTGACTCTTCTCATTAGATAAAACATGTCTAGCAGAAAATGTTTTGATAGCTATATGGAGTAAGTATTAGGAATGGCCCTGCTCACAAAGAACAGCGGGTTTTCTAGTAACGCCTTGCATGTCTAAGTTTTGGAATGAGCTGCAAAGAACTGGAGATGCATTTGGAATATCAGCTTATTAAAAAAATTCCTTAACATTCTCTATCTTTTGTGGCATCCCACTGTGGGCGCTAAGCCAACACAGTGCAAATCTATCAACCTCAATAACAGAACGCATTAAATATATTCTGATCTTGTTGCCCTCATGTTTGCTTTGTTGCTTTTCTAGTGTTAGATTTTATGTGTTTATAGCAGGATTTAGATACTTCAGTATATTTGAGGATCTTGTGGAAGAGGTGCTGATGAATGCCAGGATTTCTTTTGTTCTGTAATCCCCCCATGGATATTTTATTTATAACAAAACAGTGTACAGAATATGCATAGTTTCATGATCATGTATGAGATACTCTAGAACTACAAAAAATGATATAGTCTTATAGAAAATACATCATTAGAGATAGCAAATTTGAAAAGATGGTGTCTAAAAGTCATCAGGACACTTGTTTGCATTTTTCTTACAGACAAAATAATTAAACATGGCCTCTGTTGTTGGGGAGAGGCATAATATGAGAACTATATGTTTTCTTAGTTGATGACACTGGAAGAATTTTGAGATACAGATGAAAACTGGCAGAGAATACATGGAAGAACAGTTTCCTGAACAAACCAAAGAGGATCTGTTTTGATTTAATGCAGAATATGTTGGAGGGAGTTAATGCATCTATTACTCTCTATTGGGATACCACACCTAGTACCCCAAGCAAGTTTACCCTTGAGAATGAATTATCTAATCACTGCTGCAAAGTTGAGTGGGGGCTCAATGTTTTTTTCCCAGATGTATAATGAAGATAGAGTATGAATTAAAGCCCAGTAATCATGGTGGGAACACCCTGGGGATCTGCTGCCCCAGTTAGCCAGGACACCACCACTGCAGCTGCCCTCTCTTGCAGGCGGTCCAACAGCAGCACATTTCTGCTAAACTAAAAAGAAACCTCACCTCCATTTACAGACCTTCTTAAAAATAGTAGAAATATTTATTCAGAATTCAGTGAAGTTGTGCTGGAAGCTTTTGCTTTTCTGACAGTAGCTGGGTGACAGAGAAGATGAGGGGATATGACCATGTGTAGGCAACTAGCCCACTCCCTGTATGCCCAAGAGGTTGGTGGCTTTGAGGTTGTAGGGCTGGAGTCCATGAGGTGCCTACATGATGGATCTGGTAAATTAATCTGTCTGCAAACACACAAGTTTATTATACTAGGCCCCAGCCTATTTAATTTGTGAAATCTTACTGAATTACAAACCCAGACAGTGTGACAAAATTCATAGCACTACATTCATTTCTGGCATTATATTTTTATTGTTTTTTTATTGTGACTGATTGCTATTTTCTGCATGACTGTAGCCATATATGAAGATATATGAAGTTACTTTCACTCATGAATACATCTCCATTGTGTGTTGGCTCATTGCAAGCAAAACAACTGTAAAAAAAAGTTATTCCTAGGCATAGAAGATCCATTTAGCAAAGATCTATCTGGAAATAAGATCCCTGTGTGATATTTTTTGTCAGTTAACAAACATGAGCTCAGATGGATTTCCCATAGCATGGAGTTAAGTAGGAGGCATTTTGTGACAGGGATGGCTAGTACAATGCTTGCATTTGTCTTCTTGCTACTATTTCTCATTTTACTCCCCTCGATTCATCATTCCAAGTGTTCCCTTATGTGCAATTTTCTAGTCATGCTAACAAAACCCATAAGTTTCAGTATTTTATACTATGGATAATAAAACACAGTTCATTGGAATTGTCAGAAAACTTCCAGTTGTTATAAGCCTAGACACATCTATATCTAGTCTTTGTAGTCTTCTTTGTTTAATCATGCTGTTTGAACTCTCTGATTTCACCAGAGTTGCTTTGTTTCTTGAGTGACCTATAGGTTTTTTTCCCCCTAGAGATGTTCTCTGAAAATTAAGTTTAGTAAACATATCTGTTAGGTACAAATGCAATTTGATAATTCCTTATGAAAACTTCAAACCTTTAGTGGGTTTGTGTGCTCAGAAATGAACCTCTGAAGCATTAATACTCTGAAGCATTACAATACTTGTAATACTGACAAGTATTACAAAAGGAGAGCTTCAGCTAAAAAGAGAAACAATCTTGTTCCTTTCTAAATATTTGACTTACTGCATGAAGTGCAAAGAAAGCTACAGATGAATCAAATTAATATTCTCACTCAGTTCAGGGCAGTGAAACCAGATCTGCAAAAATTTCCTTTTTTTTTTTAAGTGGCATTAAGTCAGATTCTATTTCCTTTTTATTCAAATAAAACAGAAGATATGGTAAGACCAGAAGGGTCAAGTTTAAAAGAAAAATTGTCAATGAACTATTGCTTACATTAAAAAGATCTTTAAATGTTTTGCTGATTTGATGAAAAAAAGAATTTCAAGATGGTGGAAGCCTGTACTGTTCCTTACGATCTATTCTATTTATTTAGGCTGTATTAAGAAAAAGGGGGTTGTATTTACTTTCTAGCTAAGTGCAATTAAATGCATTCCAGATACTGTTCCTTACGATCTATTTATTTAGGCTATACTAAGAAAAAGGGGGTTGTATTTACTTTCTATCCATAATCTACTCACTGTCTAGTAAATGATTTTCATAAAAATCTATCATACATTTCAAAGTAAGTATAATTTTTTTAACATTGCATTAAAAAAAGGGTGCGCTGAAGACAGCATTATACCTTTTGGACGTGATACCCGTGTAGTGTTTATCACTGCAATATTTTTGAAAAGTAAGGCATTCATTCAATATCCTATTGTTCTGCCTTGGTTTTCACCTGCACTTTGTGGTGGAAAGGGGAAGCATTGCCAAGAGCTGTTGATAGTTTACATTTATATAAAACATAATGTGTTGCTCTGCACCCATACCAGTGCATGTACTCATTATGTACAGTATCCAGTTCTGTCCTACTTGCTCACAACTATTTCTTACTGCCTAATCATTATTCAGAAAGTAATGGAAATTCTGCTGTTGAACCTAGGCAAAGCAGCAATCCTGTCCTTACTCAGCAAGAGGTCCTATTGAATTCACTCAAATCACTTACAGGTCATCATACCACTCAGCATGCATCAGCATGATAGGATAAAGCCACAGGTAAGGGAGCATAATGAAGTGCAGAAAACAAGTTATGTCCTCAAGCTCTGTAGATACCAAATCCATTTATATTCTGGATGCCCAGAATTTCACTGTGAAAAGTGCAAATTTCACATATTTTCACTGTGAAATATATTTTCACTAGTATAATATATTAATGCTTTTAATCAAAAAATCCTAAACCAGCAGTGGGAAAAATACTACCTGTTCCTACATCAAACTTAAGTCATACACACATGGCACAAGGTTATGGCCTATTGTGGTTATTCTTTATATGTGTGCTCACATCTTTTATGTATCTATGTTTTGATTCTATTTATGAAATATGTTCTTCATTACTTATGTTCTCATTCACTTCTTGACACTATGATTTCCTACCTCCAGCTCTTTGAAATCTTTTGCTTTCTAATTCGTCAATGACATTGTTAATTCCCATCTTTATGTCGTTACCTTTTCTTAGTTCTGTTTCCTCTCCCTTCATGCCCTTGTTTGATGCCTTTGTACACCTTCTTAGACACCATTTCTTTTATGATTCTGTACTCCGAGGAAACAGACTTCTTTTTAATGATTACTTTTTCCATCCCAGTTCCTGCACCTTTAAAATTGCTGCAATTCCTCAGGTTCCATTAAGATTTATCTGCTTAACTTTTCATTACACTCCCAGCTGTCCACTTTTCCCCCTCTCCCCATTTAATCTATTCTAGCTTTTGCCCATGGTCTACTTTTTTCTGACTTATTCTGCACTTTCACCACTTCTTTATTTCACTTGATCTTCTGTTGTCTTGCTCTGTTTCACAGAAGAGCGTGAAAGGTGAACCTGTCATTAAAATGGCACAATAGAGGCAGATGAGAATTGAATAATTCTGTCCCACCTTCCTTCCATTCTGCTGTCTCTGAGAAGTGGGACAGAAAGGTGGGAAGATACAAAATTACATTTTAAATTGTCATCATCAGTGTGCTTCAGACTACATAGTTATTGCAGTCTTGATTGCTCCTCTAATATGGAAGCAGAGCTCTCTAACAGAGAGATTTGAGCTGATAGTTTTTCTTGAAAATCTAGCCAAGACTAAAATTCATGTTTAGCTACTATGAGAATATGCACACAGACAATATGACTCTTATTCCAAACAATTTTCAATTAGAAGAAAAAAAAAAGCCTAAAACCCTGAACTAAAAGTTTGGAGAATAAAACAGACATAAGAGTTGAATGATTTTTTGCATTATGTTCTTAGCCAGATGTTAGCAATTATTATTGCTAAAGCTTATTATTTCATGACTTTTCACTGTGAAAATTTGTTAAACAAATTTTATAATTTTAAGAGGCCCATGCAGATTATATGCCAATGATTGAGTTTTGGATAATTAAATAGGTTGGATGAAAAGAGCAATGGTTTCAAAATTGTCCCTCATTGGTAGATAAGTATTTGGTAGAGTTTCTACAAAGATATCAAGTTGAAGCAGACTGAGTTCATGCAAAACAGCATTGCAAGTACAGCTGTGGAACAGAAAGAAAAATTTTCCATTGAAAACCAGGGCCACTAATAGATTCTTTATTCACCTGAGCAACTAAACTCATGGAAGATGTCAGTGGTGACCACTGGGTATCCTAGTTCAGAAAAAGAAGTAATCTGAAAGCCAGCTCTTTGCTCTCTTACATGTCAGAAGTAGTTTTGTCACTCCAGATGAAAATACAAGGCTTCTCTCTCAGCCCTGAGCCCACATTTCAATATTGCTCATGCATTGTGAAGCCCTCTTGAAAATGTCAGCTGGGGAACTGATATACCTGCTAAGGCTATAATCCTTGCATGCCATAGCTGCTGAAAGCCACCATTTGTGATAACATGCCAATTATTTTCCAGGTGCCATGGCAACAAAGTAGGAGAGCAGCCCACTCTTCTTTGAGCTGGCAATCGCTGAAGGCATGATCCCCAGGCTTCCTTGGGGCTAGCCTGGGAGATCCAAGCAGAATGCAAATGTGTTGAAGCAAACTACACTCCAAGAAGCAGCAGGGAAAATGAGTACTATTTTCTATGACTTACACATCCAATGCTTGACTTTAGCATAGAATTCTTTGCTCAATTTAGGCACAAATTGGTGCTCTGGCCACGTAAATGTTACAGTGTTTACTTTTTGCTGCAAGAACACAACATAGTAAATAATGTGTTACTTTGTAGCATGTTTAATTTCCCAGCTGTATCAATCAAATTCCTTACAGAATTATTATATTATCCAGGAAAAAATACCTGCTTAGGACTTTATTTGTGCATCAAGAATGCATTGGTGTATGAGCTAAAGCTGCATTAATTAGTTAGCTAAATGTGATTTGTGTTTTGGTTTATCTCTGGATTCTTCCTCATACCAACACGTGTAGTCAAAACATAAAACATTTTTCAGAAATGCAGATTGTCTATGGGTAGGAGCTGTTAATTTGACTCTCCTGATTGTCTACCACTGGCTGCAGAATCTCCTTGTCCTGGCTCTGGCTTGAGCTTGGGAATTGTTCGCAAATAAAAAATAAAAAAATCATGACTTCTGGGAATGGAAAGGTAAATCCAGCACCATATGATGCAGCAAATCAAATGTATGAGTCTTTCACTTGTGATGTAACGTAAGCTTTGATTCTGACATACAAAATACACCACATTTATATGTTTATTAATTGTTGGAGAGAATGACATGGAAATTATGCAGGCAGACTGTCCTGCTAGTTTCATGAACTCTGGATTTAGTATGCCATTGCCTTTAACTGAGCAAAAAGCAAACTTAAAAAGATGTTTGAGGCAGCTCACCTATCGTCAAGCTGTTTTATAAGAGTGAGGCTAACTTTGTAGGATGAAAATCTTTTGCTAGGCCAATACAATGTTTCTGGCCAGAAGTCTACAAACTAATTTTTCAGTTCAGCAATGGAATTGAGGGAAAATAAAAATTAGTACCAGGCTGAGAATCATTCTTTTGTCCTACTTCCTAGTAGGATATACACCAGTCTCTGTTAACATGTGCAATGTTAATGCAGTGTACATGCTCAGGTGGATTGATTTCCTCTTTCTTTCTCTTTTAGGCTAAAAGAGAAGGCTAAATGGTTATAATTTAGATCTCATTGCTTTATAGCCAAAATAATAATGGACAATAACAATCTATGAAATATTACCAAATATTGTAAGAAATTTGAGTTTAATCTTCTTAGGAGACCCTGTATAGATTGGGGTCTTTGAACTCTGACGTATTTTCCTCTGACCTTTAATAAATATGATTTTCTGCTGCTTAGTGACATTTTTTTATTTTTAAGGTGGTGCTTTCATACCAGTTAAACAGGTAGCCTTCTGCATACTTGACATCAGTTGGTTGCTGTTGTTTTGGTCAAGGAAGCATCCTCCCAGGCTGGAGTGTTGTGCTTGCAGGACACGGATCATCTGAAAGTTCTCACAAGTTCTTAGTACAATAGCACTAGTAAGACCAGCACAGAAATAATAAATAGAAACAAAATCAGTGAAGGTAAAAAGGTACAAGACCATAAACACCCAACTGATGATTTAGTTTCCATGTCTGAATACAAGCGATTGACAAATGTGGGTTAAGGTTTAGTTTTTTTGGTTGGCTTTTCCTTTTTCCACCCCGCCTCTACCTTTATGGTGTACGGCGAATGGAAACTCTAATGAGGAAAAAAATTACTAGGGGTAAGATTATCCTGCTGGATTTTGTCACCCACTTGGACTGTAAGAGGAATCTTGTGGTTCATTGGGTAACCTGCTGCACATTCAGACATCCCCTGGTAGCACTTGACATATTCCATATATTGACCAGGGAGAGATATCTACTTTCAGATATGTCTTCTGGTTATTTTAAAATAGTGCAAAATCTCTTTTGTTTCCATCTTTTGCCCCAAACCCTTTCCAGGATATTCCCTATGTAACTTTGGAATGCAGAAAGCCACGGAGGATTTTGGAGGTAGACATGATAGTGCCAGCAAGATGGTCTAATTTAGGGCATTTCAGCTAAAGTACTCAGCCCTGGATAAAAGCACCTTTTAAATCGTTCATGCAATAGTTAAATTTAGTTTGCATGATCAGGAGTCCCTGAGCAGGCTGAAAATTGAAGCCTGCAAGATGTAGCGTTTGAGAAAATCCCACTTCTATTGCATAGTACATCATTATTTCAGTCCTCTGAGGTCTTTTCCGAAAGGAGCAAAGGGTCTTGCTAAGAATATTTTCTCAGCTTGCATATTTGATTGTTGTCATTATAGCACAAGAGTTCTACTGTCATTACATTGCAAGGGTCCCATATTGCTAGAATTTAATACCTCCTTGATGTTTCTTGTAGGCAGCTCCTCTAGGCACTGACTTCCTTGTCCTCACAGCAGCCAACTGACTCCAGATCTCCTCAACTAACCAATCCATTCTTTTATAACACTCTTCTGATTGGCTACAGGTGTGGCCTGTTAAAATCAGGCCTGTTCCCAATCTCTAGTAATTAGCTCAGCTGCAACTCTTTAGGGGGTAAGATTACTTTCTATACTACCTTTATTTACTTATATTGTATCCCCCTCTATTCAATCAAACTGAATTCTAGAAATTTTCATTTTCTCAGTAAAAAAACTGAAAATTTCTTGATTTTGGACCTTGCCAAATCTGTAATATGTGTTCCTTCAGGATAAGGCTTTTGCAAAACATCCGCCTCCCCACATGTACTTTTGTATCCCAAACTTTGTTGCCTTTCTATGCTCAGAAGGTATTCCATAAGGATTCACACAAAAGCAAGTTTACATTTATCTATTACTCATCACTATTACTTTTGTGCCATTAGTCCATTCCAGGAGAAGCACAGCCTAGCAGATTTAAGCTCCACCTCAATATTAGAAAAACAAAATATTCTAAGGAAACAGAAACCTACCTGAATTCTGCAAACCAAGATTGGTTAATTGTCCCTCATCTTAAAAGAAAAATCTGTATAAAATTTTTATGTTTTAATTGTGAAATCTGGGAATAATTTTAAATTTTCATATTGTTTATAAGTATTAACATTCCTATATTCTTCATTTTCTTTTTCAATCTATGTTTTTATATGGAAGTCTTCCCTTGTGAAATCTTGAGATTCAAAATAAAAACAAAATATTAAGCACATGGTTCTAAAGTCATGGTCATGATTTGAATGGAAATGCAAACATCTGGAAATGTGAAATCAGAATGTTTTGGAATGCTTCTGTTTTGGTGGGGATTTTTTTTATTGTTTTGGGTGTTTTTCTGGGTTTTTTTTGAGTTTCTTTTTCTTTCTCTTTTTCCTTTTCTTTTTCTGTT
This sequence comes from Geospiza fortis, assembly GCF_000277835.1. Taxonomy (NCBI): domain Eukaryota; kingdom Metazoa; phylum Chordata; class Aves; order Passeriformes; family Thraupidae; genus Geospiza; species Geospiza fortis. The sequence continues at coordinate 516,872 of NW_005054348.1, forward strand.
TAAAGAAGGAAGTAAATTCCAGTTGGATGTCTTATTTAATTTGATATATACCTTCTTCTTAGTTCATTGCTACATGCACTGCACTGGTGTAATTACTCATTTTTCCCACTGGGAATAGAAACTTGTTTCATTGCAGAGGGTGCTAGATTTGCAGTAAATCACACTTTCCTCATTTAGACCAATGAATATTTAGTTTATTGATGTAAAGTAAATCATCCTCAATAAAAGATACTGAAGGAGAGATAAAAATTCTACCAAATTAACTCTGAGTGAGTCTATCTAATTAATTGAATGATTAATTTTGTAACAGATGAGATGAGGTTTCTAGGTGTCATTGAGCCCCCTTTTCTCAGACTAAACAACCCCAGCTCCTTCACCCACTTCTCCTAAGACTTGTGTTCCAGATCCTTCTCTCTTCTTCAGCTTTGTTGCCCTTCTTTGGACACTTGTTTGATACATGTGTGTAGAGACGCATGGAGACAAAAAATGCAGGCATGCTTGCAGAAATTTTTGTATTGTTTCAGATGAAATTTTTCTGCCAGGCTGTATCTGACCAGGTCAAAGTTTTAAATAGGTATAGTGACTGATTCTGCCACTTGTATTTTGCCAGAGCTTATATTTGATAATATTTGGCATCACTTTTTCTTCATAAAAAGGTGTGACTTTTCTGGAGAACATTATATTAGATTTCCCACATCAGAAAACTATGCACTCTTTTAAAATTAAGAGTTTTGTAGTATGCTGTACTGCATGTTCATAATATGCCCATATTTTAAATCATTAGTATAAGGAAAATATGGCAATTGTTGTAATAATTAAAAACTTTTTTGATCACGAGTATTATCACTAGGCATCTAGACAATTCAGCAGTCTGGTTCCTTGGAGTAAGGAAACCTTCATCACACAGTAGTAAGGCAGTCATTTCTGAAGTGGAAAACCAGCCAGTTTAGAGATCCTAGCAGCAATGTAGAAACTCTCCACAAAGGCCTAGTAACAAATCTTCCCCTTACAGAAAATACCACACTATTTTCACACAGTAATTGAGGGAGATATAGTTTTTAGGATGGCACATGGAAATCCACAAACAACGCAGTGCACGCTGCTCAATTATTCCATTGAAGTGGAAAAAACTCACTGCACGTTCAAGCAGCTAAAAAGAAAAAAACCCTCTCTGATATTTAGATACCTGATATTTAGACTTCATTAGTTCAGTGTCCCTAGTTGGAATTTGAACTATTACTTCTGTATAACAGAGAAAGGAAAAAAAATATAGTTTGAGTAGTTTGGTTTTTTTGGTGAAGGATATTATTATTGTAAAAAAAGGTGAAAATGGCTTATTTGTGAAAAGTGCCTTCTCTCATGTTTCCTTCATCCAAATTAGGCTCTGCAAAAGCCATGACAGGGTCCAGGAACAGATGCCAAATGCAGCGCATAGGTCCTGATGCTTTCCTAACCCTTGTTCAGAATTAGATATACAGTTAAGGGAAGGAGGGGGGAAAGAAATTAAATAAAGTAGGAAAAAAGTCACCACATAGTTGCTGTGGTGCAATTAAGCAGTTTCCAGATGATATTATCTTAATTTCATTTCATATGCAATACAGTATGTCCATAATGACTGGATGGGACATCACATTCTCATTGTTCTGTACATTTATCTTAGAATTCATTGTTATTGATAGCACCAACTGATACCTTGGTATTATGAGAGTTAAAGTCTATAAAGTCTCTTCAAGCATCCATCTGGTTTTGAATCTCAGTTTATCAGATGTTAAACATTATAAAACAGTTCAGGATTGTTCCCACCTTAAAGTCCAACACTCTTCTTTATGCATATGACGGAATAGGTAATTTTATTCTTGTTTCTAGTTAAGCACAATAAAAATTCTCTTTTACATCCAACAGACTCTTTTTGTAATGGTCTCTTCATTCCTCTGAAGATGGCAGTTTTCCCAATGGGAAAAATCGGTGGGTAGGATCCAGCTCATCTGATATTGGTCCAGACTTTCTGTCATGGTCCATTGCTGGGTAATTTATTTTTGATTTTGCAGTTCAAAGATTATGGTTGGTAGATCCCTGCAGCTGCTGCATATTCAAGGCTCTTATTTTAATTCAAACACAAATGCTATTCAAATAGAACTCCCAATGCATCTTAGTCCTATCTAGGAACAAAGACCTATGAACCCTGGATTTCAGAAACTTTGGTGTGAAAAGTAGGCAGGCCAGCAATAGCCCATCTTCCCCAGTAAACTGAAAGGTCAGGCGTTTCTAGTATGTGAAACTGAAGTTTACCTTTTGACTCATTTTTTGGATAAAGATCTATATCACCAAGACCTCACATTTCAGTTAGAAACTCAAAGCTTATACAATTTTAGTAATGAACTTCTTGCGCACAAAGTTAATGAGACATTAAGCTCCCTACCTTCTTAGCAAACACTACAAATACCTGTCACCATATAAATATTTATACAAGTTTTAAAAGTAAATAATTTTCCAGTTACTGAAAGAATTTTCTTTGTTAACTGGAATTATTGTCTTTCTTAGTTAACTGGCATGATCTTATTTCTCTGTATCAAACGTGGCTAAAAATTTCAATGTGGAGTGCAAAACCTCTTTTTCTGGATTTTGAAGGAGGAAGCGAAAAGATATACTTTAGCTGGAGCCAACCTTCTAAATGGTCACCTCCCTTCAGCAAGGTCTTCCTGAACCAACTTTATACTGACCTGGCGAAAAAAAAAAAAAAAAAAAAAAAAAAAAAAAAAAAAAAAAAAAAAAAAAAAGGCTAAAAAGCTCTCAGGTTTCATCTGAATAAAAGTCTTCCAGCAGAATACTTTGTTCACTGGCCTTTTGAGCTAGGGCACCTCTGTATAAACTATACAGAAAGATTTAAAGACTTTTTGTATGTAGGCAGAGATGCAGGTTTTGCCAGTCTCTAGGTATACACAGTAAGATGTACAGAGGAGGATAGTTTTGCTATGGGGTTTATTACATCCCCTGTTGGCAGCAAAAACGGCAGTAGAACTCAGACTTGTTTTTGAAATATAGCAAATCAGTTTGGAGAGAGGTGGGGAGTTTTGGAAGCAGTATCTTGCAGTATGGCCCAATATACTGCAGAAGGAATCTAGTGTGTTTTAGCTCTTACCCTGCACAGGGTGCCTCCAAGTACACTTCTTTCCAGCCTGACAAAAAAATAGGTTATGTAGACTCTTGTGTTTTCAAAGTTATGCCTTGTAGAATGAATTTTCCCTCATGGTTTTAGAAGGCAATAATTGTTTTCTCAAGTAATTCTTTCTCTGTAAACATCTGTAGGAGGAACATGCTGACATCAATAATTTAATTTCTTACATACTTTCGAGTAGTCTGTGGAGTCTAGTTACACAGTAGACCATGAAATTAAGTTACCACTAGACACAAAAGGAAGAACTGTCTGCACCATTATTACAGGATAATGAAAGATATCACATCACCTTTTTGCCTATCAGAACCTGAACTTTATCGCAATATAGTGAGGTTGTATTTTCTTGTATCTGTGTGTGGTTGTAACTAATGCAACCCCTGTATTTCACAGGTGCCTATAAATCAGATTCTAGAACTGAATACAACTTCTATAGTAATAAAACTCACACATTTTCACTGCCTGAGATGTGAAATATCAATTACTATAAGGATTGTTTAAAGTGCTTTTTAAGGCATTTCATACACATATTAGTGTACTGAAGGGGAGAAAGCAAAAATATAAATTGGTTTATGCATAAATGCATTTAATCAACATGCTACAAATATAACAAGTGATTTAAAAAATGGGTTTTTTCCCCTTAAACCCGTTCATTCTCTGTAGTATTCTGCAACTTTTCAGCAGTTAAAGAGCTATTACCAGTAAGTAGGAAGAATGAGTATGGGAAAATAAAGGACAAAGCAAAGAGCACCCCTGCAGTACTCCAGTACACAGCAGAAAGAGAAAGAAAAGATAAAAAAGATAAAAAGCAAAACAAGAGAAGAAAAGACAACATTCATTTCATTGATTTTTTTCTAAACCCAAACAAAGTGTATGAACAAAATCTTCCCACAGGAAATCTTACATAGAATATGTGGATATCCTCTAGAAATTATTTACTTTCTTTATTATCCAATATCTCAAGAAATATTTTACTTAGATAACTCCACATAGTTCATTTTGCCATTTAATCTCAATATGTGTCTTTATAAATTTTTTGTCGTGGCATCAATATAAGTCTGCAGGAAGCACATTAGGATCACTTCCCAATAAATTACTGGAATAGATTTAGTAACATTGTGGATCTGTGTAAATCAATTTACATAATCAAAGATAAATCATTAAAAAAAGTATATACCTGTGTGGTTTTGTTTTATTTTTATGATTTCATGTAACCACAGAACTAAATTATATTCTAAAAGAAAATGAGGAGTTGTATCTAGATACTCTAGAATGAGAAGATGTACCAGCCCTTGCTGAGAGGGTTTAAGAAAATTGAACAACAGAAAGGAAAAAACACAGGTAAATGAGAACAGATTACTAGCCAGGAAACTTACAGATGACTATTCTTCAGCACTTTTTCAGGCTTTTTTTTGCCTGGCTTAACCAGACAGATGAGTAAGAATCTGTTCATACACTGATAAAGACGGGAAGAGGCTGCTTTTATATAGGATTAAGAAAGCCTTGTCAAATTTCTGTAACTGAAGTCAAAGAAAGTCTGTGCATTTTGAAGTGCAGTGAAAGATACTGAATGTTTGCATTTTTGTTTGCCTTTAATTGCATACCATTATTTAAAAAAAAAAAGGCAGGAAACATTTTTACCCATATTTTTGAAATATCTGTTCAAACTGAATAAAATGTAAAATGCTGAAATCAGTTATCAGGGCAGGGGAGGACAGCCACTACTTCTGGGCAGTGGATTTGTATAACCACGTCAGCAGCACATTCAAAGAGTCTGGGTCCATGTGTATATATTCCTTTCAATTCTCCTTCTAAAACAACAGATCTGTGACTGAGGCAGTAGGCAAATGTTTGATCATATATCCAGAAAATTCCATAGTCTTTTGTAGGCCTCTCTCGTACTTCTTTGTAATTTCCATATTTAAGTGATAAATAGGAGATAAACTATTAATTTTTTTTTCTCCAAATCAAACAGCAATGATCTTTACCCAGCTTCAGACATCATGATTATTTTCCATGAGAATCACAGATATGTGACTGAGAAATGGAAGGGGGCTGGGAGGAACCACTTGCCTGCCAGCCTGGCCTGTTTGATGTAGGGAGATAGCCTCTGCTCACAGGAACCTGAGATCAAGCACTTCTTTCTGCTGGATGGATTTGAAATGTGCAGCCGTGCAGCAAGTAAGAGCTATACTCACCTCTGCCAGATCCAGGGGTGTGTTCAGAACCAGTATTGATTTGCTGATTTAATTAGATACGACTCGGGCATTTATTGTGTTGCATTTCACTGAACTTTAATTTTTGCAGGAGTTTTGCTCATGAAGCTTAGAATAACTTAGAGCAACTTTTTTGCATGGGACTATGCACTTTGCAATGACAAAGTTCAAAATCTTTTCCTAGGCCAGCGCAAGTAAAATTTCTTCACCTGCAACCAAGTTCATGTGTTTGTTCCCAGATGAGAAAAAGAAAGTAATAAACCAATTTGTCATTACCAATGAATTCGATGGTAACAAAAAAGCATAACGATTGTAAAAGTTTTGCTTCATTTGATGTCTTTGAGCTTTATTGAATCTCTCTTATCTTGTCCAAAGAACAGTCTGATTCTTGGATTCAAATTGTTCTTTAACATAGACTTCTTAATATCCTGCTGCTTTGAAACCATACTTTATCAGCAACATTATTGACTTGTAGATCCACATAACTGAAAATCAATCTGAATACAAATATTAGTCCTCAGCAACCTAAAATGGTGAAAAACCAAATTCCTAATTCAGTTTTTCAAATTTTCCAGAGTTCAATAAAGAGCTGTGGAAAACCCCAAATCTCCATGTTTATCAGTTGCAGTAATTAACAAGAGGAGGAGCTGAGGATGAAATTATTTTAAAAAGTTTAAGTAAAAACAGCACAGTAGAAAACAGTGTTGAGAATCTATAAAAAAATCCCCAATTTTTAACATTCATATTCTGGCTTAGATGTGATGCTGCTCTGTAGACATTTCTATTGTGTATTATATAAATTTAGAGCAGAAGAAAATTAATTTTCTTGGGATATCTCCCAAAACCTCAAGGGGAACAAAAAAGGTATGAGATGGTAAATGATCCTGTCTTATTCATCTGAGTGAAAATTTATTTTTTAATCCCAAATTTGTCCATTTTAATACAGATGGAACTACAGAGTGAAGGGGAATGAGTAAGATATTAGACAACAATAGTAGAATTGCAATTTTTTCCCCTATATTTACGGCCTCCTTGCTCTGCAGTTACTGAGGCTTTTTGTTGTGTTACATTTTCCCTAGCTGAAAAACTTTCACACTATCTATAGTGATCTTTTCTAGGACTTTGTCTCTGGTTTTGTTCTAAAGGTGAACGAAGTCAGAGACACTTTTTTCTGAGCTGCTTGGAAACTCTCTGGTGCATTATCAGCTCCCACAGCAGAGCAAACTTGATCTTAGCATCTCATGAGGCACTAAGGGGGCTCACCAATACACTTACAGAACCATGGCTACAGATACGCCTTTCATTTTTCAGCATGGATGAGATACTTCAAGTAAATTATGAGTTTCATCAGAGATCACCTTCTTTTCTTCTATGGAAGATTGTCTGTTGCTTTGCTGACTAGGATTAAAAGCAGAAGTGTGTATGAAAGACAGTGTGCAGAAGCTGCAGAAATTAATCCATGTTTCTGCTTTTATTTATCTAGTATTTTGGACACTTGAGTATTTCAATAACAATGGCAAGGTTACTTTACACACATTAATTACACCATAGCATTTTGCAATAGGACTGTATAACTATAACAGCCCTAACCATCTTTGATATGTAAACAAAATTACCTCTTGATGTGCTTAGTTGGGGCAACTGAAATTAATTGGACAATTCCAACAGGCAGCAGTATTTAACTGTCTGGCAAGGATGTTTGCTTCTAGATAGCTTAAATGTCTAACAATGAAAGTTTGTGGCTTTTTAAGAGAACCTAAAAATGAGAACAGATCTGGACCTTCCATAAAAAATAAAGATATTTAATAAATAATTATTGTAAAGAATGTGTCTAAGATAACTAAATGTAAGTGTCTCGAAGTGTGACTGATACATAGTGACATTTTAAATGTAGGCACAGTGTTCTAACCAGTGATAAAGCAGAACTGAACAATCAATAATCACACATTCTGTTATCCTTATATATGCTTATAGTATTTTGGGGTTGTTGGATAGGTTTATTTTGTTTGTTTTCTGATTAATAAATTTTATTCAATTACCTACATTGATCAGTACAGATTTTTTCTGTATTTGAAGCAGAAGGGAAAAACCTTTTGGTGAAGACAGGCCTCTCCTCTCCTCTCCTCTCCTCTCCTCTCCTCTCCTCTCCCCTCATCTCCCTGTTTTTGTCATATGATATATGACAGATGTTAAGTCTAAGAGGAGAGCACAAAAAGTATTCCTGGCAAATGGTTGGACCTTAAAATTCAAGCGGTATCAAGATGAACAGAAAAAAAAAGAGAAGAATAATTAAAAATGACAAAAGAGAGTGTAAAGCTCTGGAAGCTGAGGAGTAAACAAGCAGAAGGAAAGACTGAAAGATAAACACTAAACACATGCTTAAATTCAGCTTTTTTTTCTGCAAACTGATGGTGGAAACAAAGAGAAAGAGTGGTAGATGGAAACAAGAGGATAAATTGAAGCTGAGCCACAACCGAGCTGCATGCAGAAATCAAAGGCTAAGTCTACTCTGCAGAGGAAAAGCAAACATGAGGTGCACCATATGTTCAAGATGTCCACTTCCTTTGTAACACCTGTATGTCCTGTCCTGCTGTCAAGCAAATAAATAGATTTTGTTCAGATAAGCCATACCCAGACCAATTTTTTGTCCTGAAGATATGATCATATATCTGTTGTTGCTTCAGCTCCAGCTTCTTAATTTATGGATTGGTTGAATGAAAATTGTCTAAAATATAAGCAAAAGAAAAGGAAGTACCAAAATGCTGACATTTCATGGCAGCCTGCTTATGTGGCTACTGCAGAACAATGAAGCCTATCCATGCACAGCAGGAAAGAACCATGAGCCCCCAGCTGTCCCAATTGCAAGACCCTTTACAGTGTTTATCTGATTAATATTTTCTATACAACTCTCCTGATTAAAAAATAAAAAAAAAAGTGTGTATTAGGCATCCAAGCAATCTCTGCATCATTTAGCATTAAGATCCTGAGTAAAACAAAGCACACAGCGTATTTTAGGCAAGATGAGGCATTAGGTGGATTTTGCTTTGTGTTTTTCTACTTGCCCTGTGAGTGAGGCACGCTGGAGTCTGGGCAGTGGCCTGGGACAGGGAGCATACACGTTGCAGTGCTGTTTCATGCAGAACTCCCATCATCCAGTGCCTAGCAGCAACCTGAGTATCATAAAGCATACAAGATACAGGGTTTTCACATAGCTCTCCCTTGCCTGCTGTCGGACATAAGTGTAATGCAACAGAGTTCTCACTGTCATTGCTGAAAAGTACTGATGTGAAAACTAATTAACCGGTCAGCCTTTGGAAAGAGCACATATTTGTTTGGTTTAGAAATTTTAGTTCTTCTAGCCTGTACCCATTGCATGTGGTAAGAAATTTTAGGAAAACATGTTTCTTTATTGTCTTGCCAGTAACAGGTCTGTTAGATTCAAATGGCAATGTAAAAAAAAAAAAGAAAATCAAACAAAACAACAAGCCTGTTATCTTCTGTCATTCAGCAGTTCATCCCCCTCCTGTTTGTTTCTGTACATGTTATTTCAGTATCTCTTATCAAAATACAAAACATGTTGTTTCTTCATCTACATCGCAAGCAAGATCATCTTTTCACATTTTAGCCATTGTAAATGGATTACAGTTGGTTTCAAGATTTTAAAGATCTTTTCTAACCTAGATGATTCTGTGATTCTCACAGGCACCAAGGCCATAATTCTCAGTGATAGGACGTACTGGGGTTTTGCAATTGTTTATATCATACAGCCTATTTAAGTAGCTACTTATGGCCTGCATTTTTATGGCTGAGGTGTTTGAGTCTGCGAAAAACTGCTTTGTCTTTATGATGATTTCTTTCTGCAGTTTTCACAAGAGTGACCACAAGATAAGCACCAGCCCTCACAAACCCAGCAGCTGATAAAGTAACCAACTTCTTCACCAAACTGACCCTAAAAAGCAGAGGGTTCTTTTCCTCTGAGGGCTTGTCCTAATTAGAAAATACTTGTGGTTTTAATATCAATTTGATGAAAAATACAGGTCAAATAGACTTGTTTCCATTAAGTTTTTTATACCTTTTTGGTATATTTAGCAGACACCATAGCAAGCTGCAGTAGGGAAAG
>NW_005054348.1:526396-533877 GCF_000277835.1 Geospiza fortis
AAAGCACCAGTTATGCCTGTGGTCGCCTGCTGCCTGTGTGTCTTGCTGGATGTCTGTCACGCTCTTTTTCTACACAGCAAATCTACTGGCAATTAAGAGCTACATGGACTTCATTAATGAGTAACAGATCTAGACTTGTGATCTTTCAGAGGAAAACTTCAGTTTCCTCCCAGCTTCCTCCCTCACACAGCATATTTACATTAGAGGCAAGAGAAAGAGAAAACACTGTTTTCAGTGTTTTCACTGAAACTTATCATACTTGCGTAAACTATGGGAAGGTGAATGTGCTATAGTTTTCACAGTAACAAAAAACAGTTGCAGCAATGTTTAGTTTCCTTTGCACCTGGGCAAGAACCTGTTGTATCAGGACCTATGACTATTCTTTCACTTAATGAAATACTATATGAAATATAAATGCATTCTCAGAAGAAGCAGTATTTCCAGACGAGCCTTACTCTGGCAAACATGACCATGCATTAGGAATTCCCATTTCTAGCCAATTCTTGCTTCTGTTTCTGCTCCTGGTGTGTCTAGGCTCTGTGATGCTCAAGGACAAAAGAGACTGAAGAGCCTGTGCAGTTGTGGCAGCTTTGCACCAAAGACTTGCTGGTGGTCTGTTGTTTGCTCACTGTCATGGCAAAAAAGTGCTGACTTACGAAGGGATGCTGTGATTTTGTATCTTCAAGCACAAACAAGGAGTAGGAGGAAAAATAACACCTTGTTGAGACATGCCAGTTCTTCCTTAAGGACATTTTCTTCTGCTGTGCTTCTTGTAGGAGGCCAGAAGCATAGCATAGCCCAGATCAGATGTGTGTGGGTCAGTTTTAATGACAACCAGAAAAGCTTGATATGCCCATCAGATATTTTAGGACTGCCTGAGGTTTTTAAACTTAAACAAAACCCTTCTACATAAACCTCTTACACAAACTCTCAACAACAAAAATTATCATAACATACATTTCACACAATTTTCAGTGTTTTGAAAGTGAAATTGTACATGAAAATATTTTTTTTACCTTAATTATGCAGTAGCCTAGAATCTAGAACAGTTAGGAAAACTGAATACAGTTTTCTTCTGTAATTTACTTTGGTCATTTGACCTTACTCCCAGTAAAGCCATTTGAGCTATTGTCAGTCAAGTTCTGATAGCTAAAATCCATTTAGTCGGAGGAGTTGCTACTGACCTCTGTGAGGAAATGAAAGAACAGTAGTCCTGTCTAAGAAGAGCAACACACCTTTCTCATTATTAGTGGCTCTTAAAAGTCTCTATCTTTTGAGACCATTACCCAAATAAAGAGATGAAGGACTTGGACTCCAGACTAGCTTAATTTGACATAATTTTGGCAATTGTGGTCACATATTTACAACCACATATGATAATGTGCAGAAAAAAAAAAAGGAAATTGGAAAAAGATTTGTAGGATATATTGTTTAAGGGAGAGTGACACTGTAAAATTTTTGTAATAGTGAGATATTTTAGTGGTGCAACAGAAAAGAAAACGTCAACACGGATGTGTGAAGCATGTGAGAAGAGAATAAACTTTACTATATCATTAGCATTTATCCCTTACTATACCACGGAGATAGACACAAAATGGCTTTCCTGTTGCTCTTCCAAGTTAAGCATGTGAAACTAATTGGTTTCTTTAGTTGGTTGATTGTTTGGTGTTTGGCTGGCAAAATTTCAACTCAAATCAGATCAAAATCAAGGAAAAGTCAACTTTTTGAACATTCACAAGTGTTATTTTTTTATTTTATTAAGTTTTATTAAAAGTCTTTACATCAAAATGGAAGTTTCATCAAAACGTGAAAAGAAAATATTATAACACCAAAATGAATGATCTGTTAAAATTAAAATGAATTAAGTAATTTTCCATGTCATTGACTCTAACTCTCATCAAAAAAACTGTTTAGTTAAAATAATTTTCCTTAAACAGTTCAAAGTGAGAAATAATTTCTCAGGCATATTAAGATGCTTGGCTCCTCAGTTCACATCTGCACATCCACTTTCCATGCTCATGAACTACAGAGTTCAGAAAATCTTTGTGTTTAACTGACTGTGAAGCTTCTCCTTCTGTATAAAACTCCCTCTAATAATTTCTGTATAATAATGTTATAAAAATAACAATGTTTGAAAATAAATACAATCTGTAAAACATGGTGCTTGTATCAGGTCTTTAAAGGCATTTTTCTTTTAAAGATGACATGATGCATAAGGAATCTTTCTTTCCTTATATGGATGAGAAAACTGATTGGTCTCATCTTTATTCTCCTCAGTGCTTTGGAAATATGTCCTCACATGCTCCAATTAAATAGCAGATACTATTAAGCTAGGAAGAACTAGGTTTTTGCTACTTTATTCTTTCTGTCTATCTTTTCCATCTCTAGAGTAATATGGATCATTTATTGGAGAATCTCAGTGTTTTGGTGCCTGGTCCAAGCAGGCTCCCTTCAAATCCCTGTATAACTTGAATGCTGCTATGCCCATTGCACAATCAAGCATGGTAGACAAAATACTGCTCACCAACAGGATCCTAAGAATTTTAGTTTCATCATTAAAAGAAAAAGACACATAAAAAATATGCTGACAAAAGTCAAGTGTCAATATTTAAATGATTTCATGTTTTAGTTACTTTGCTGCCAAACAGCATTGTACTTGATATTTCTTGGTTTACAGTATGTGTGACTCAGCTGTCATCAGGAACTCATGCAAATCTGCAAACAGAAGTAGACAATCTGCTAACAAAACAGAATGGATATGGAGCATGAAAATTATTTCTCTTTCATTTAAGGCCAAATTGGCTAAAGACAGCCTCCAAAATTGGAGACACATCAGTCAACAATATCTCTCATCATCATTTATTAATTCGGACCTTGATTATTCTATCAGAGTCAATCTGGCAGTGCATCTATGGTTACACATACAGTCCTCATAATAAATTACAGTGACTTCAGTGACTTATCATTTAGTTTAAATAGCTATTTACATAATAATTAATTGATATAATCTGAATAATTAACAATACTGACATAGGACTGCCAAATATTCTCCTGCAGAACTTTTTTTCCTTCTCTTATTATTCTTTAAGGAAAGAAGTCTCCAGGTCCTCTTGATTTTACTCTCTTCACAACTACAAAAACTCTCTTTTTGCTGCTTTATTGAAGAAGACAGCTTTTTACAACCTTGAACTTAGTCTTACAACCTGATTTTTCTGTACCTCTCACATCTTTCAGAGAGTAAAATTCTTCCTAAGGAAAATGACAGAGCTTGACATGATCTTATCAAATCCACAGTAATTTCTCCTTAGGCAGTGGCTATTTTTCTTTTATATCATAGTTGCAGAATTTTCTCAACCTATTTTCACATCTCACATTTTCATTTGGACAAGAAGTCATATCTTTGCAACTTTTGAATGCTCATCCCCAGGCTTTCTCACACGGAAATGTGAGAAGGTTGAACTTCACTTCCGAGTATCTTCACCTGTTTCAGAGGAGCCACCTCAGTAAGGCTGCCTTTCCCATTCCCTTCATTTGCAAGCTCTCATCTTTATGCTCTGCCCTGTTCTGAGGGAAAATGAATCTTTTCAACCAATGCAACTGCCAAGGGCTGCTTAAGCAAGCCCATGTGTGCGACACAGGATGTCACTTGCTTGGAGCTCTATGTGGAGATGCTGGAAAAAGGCACTGGCAATGGAAAACCTGGAAAGGAATAGAAAGACAGAGGGTGGTGTGAAGCTGTTCAGGCTCTTCTCTTTGGAAGAAATCATTCATTTATCTCATGCTGAAACAATATTAAAAATTCTGCCCTCCTCCAGCCTCACGATGGGCCACCGGAACCCTGCAGCTTGTGAACTCTCTGCAAGACACATCTTCAGCTGCTGGAAACAGCATCTTTCTGACTATTGCTGGGTAAAGGAAATGGTGCTTTTCTCTTAGTATTTATTTGAGGAACATGGGAGAAGAATTGAAATCAGCCTGGCCTATAACCCCTGAGAAGTGGGATAAGTCTGTTCTGGGAATAGGGAATGGTAAAAAAAGTCCCCTCTTCCTTCTGGGGTTTAGAAGAAGATCACCTCACAAGGTGGTCTCTCTTCACTTCCCAGTTCTCACTCTACTGAGCAGCAGAAACTGTTCCCACAGGACATTCAGTAATTTCTTGTAATTTTCCCTTTTCTTTCCCTGTTTGCCACTTTTAACTTTAGTTTTACAGATCTGGGAAAAAGATAGATGTTGTATTTCAGGTATTGAAGAATCAATCAAGGAATTGCTTGCAAGATCCCTAAGTCACTTTAAGTAATAAAAAAAGATTTTGCTTTCAGCCTAAAGCAGCTGAAGGAGATCTTTGGCAGCTTGAGATCATATATCAAATATATATTTTAAGTAAGACCTCTCAAAATACCTTGCAAAAGCAGGTAGAAATTCTTTGTGATGGGAAATTTGGTTATTGTTGATGCATGCAAAAAATCATGGGGGGTGTGACTGAATGGGTATAGAAAAGATTTTGTTGGTTCTGTATGTTAAATACAGCCCCCTTGTTCTCTTTTTAAAGCCTTATTTTTTTTTTTTTATTTATGTCTAAAACCCACCTGGAAAATATGCATCTCAGGTTGAGTTGTAAAACATCTGGAGAAAAATTATTTTTGTCTCTTTAAGACAGGTTCTGCAGGCAGAAGGAAGGACTTCTGTGTATTGAGGAGAATAGACCCAATAATCACTTTGCAGTTAACCAACAAGCTACTTTTCCAGTCTGCTGGTAATTTTCTGTAAGGAAACACTATAATCATGAGGCCAGATATTAGTACCTCCTTTGCAGTGATGAGCTATCATTTTTATAAATGTATCCTCAGTCTGGCCTTCATGTGTCTGTAACAGAAAGCTAATACTCATAAGATCTATATGGTCTTTGGGAAAATGAATTACAAGTCTAAAGTACAATTTTATTGCATTATCTGGAGAGGTCAGAGATCTGTTTCAGAAAAATTTCTCCCAATCACTAAACATTCCTTTATAGACATAAATATGTCCCCCTGAATCTAGAAAATTCACTGAGCTATGACGGTTCAGAAGTTTCTCTCAACTTTTCAGAACGGAATTAATAAGGTGGTGAGCACTGTAACTGCTTGATTTCCTGACATCTCACTGTGCAGCATACATAAAGGCAGTAGTGGGAGGTAGGATATGAGTTATCCAGGCAAAGAAGTGAACTTGCTATCAAAGGACAGACTTAATTAACTGGGGAGATGTACTGATTTTTGTAAGAAGAATATATTATAATCAGCATACTACTGTTGATGATTTTGCCTCTTCAAATCATCATTTTCTAGCAGAAGACTATTTCCTTGAAAAATTTATGATTAGCTAATTAGGAAAAAAAGAGTTTCACTTGTTCCTTATGAAAGCTTAATAGCTTTGTAATTATAAAACTACTGCCAAGTATACCTTAAGCATGAATTTTTAAGAAGCTTGAGGTAGACAAAGGAATGTTACTTGAAAATGCAAACCTTGAACCAGTTTTTACTGCCTCTTTCCTTGTGCTCTTTAAATTTAGCTTAAAGACAGCTTAATTATTTCTCTCTAAATCTGGAGATAATATTGGATTAAAATTGCATGTCAAACTAATTTTGTGGAATTGAAGTTGTAGAAGTATAAAAAAAGACTGACTGATTTCAATTGTAACTATAGAGAGGCTATCCATTATTGTCCAAATCGAGGAATAATTACTTGAACTGTTTCCTGTGCTCAGCCAAAGCTCAAACACAAAGGAGAGGGGGTGAAGGAGCAAACACTGAAAGTGTAGAAGCAAATGTTAACGCATTCTGAAAACAAATAGCGGTGCTGCAAAGCCTTCACTATTAATGGCTGTGCCATGTACAATTTATTAAGAGGAAAGATTGTTTCTGTTAGATAAGGTGCTATGGAAGTGCAGACATATGTCTCCGTTAATGGGCTCTTCGTAGGAGTGTAATAGGGAAATCAATGTGCCGTGCTCAGAGTGAAGCTCTGGCACAGGGAGACACCATTGGAAAAAGGACCTTGCTGGGTAAGGATCAGACACAGCAAAGGTGAAGCTGCTGGGGCAGAGCGGGGAGAGGGATGGGTGCTGGAGGAAGCACGGGGGGCATGAAATTCCTGGATGGAGGAATGCTCTGGGTTAAAGCTCACATGTGGGAGTTTGCAGTGCGAAAAGATGTCCCTGGAGGCAAGTGACAAAAAAAGGGTAAAACAGTTTAATGGGGATGTCTTGAGGCTGGAGGATCTCAGGAATGCGTTTGAGGTTCTGTAAAAGACACTGAAGGGCTGGACTACCCCTTTCAAGAGCCTGTCCACACCCCTGAGCCTGGCAGCGTTTGAAGTTGATACAATTCCTAAACCAGCCAGAGTTTCATCCTACTACTGTGGGTAGTGAAAAAGCTGGGATGTAGGATGTGAGAGGGGACTGCAAAGAGATTGCTGCCATTGCTGCTGCTGGTGAGATTAGTGCCTGGCGGGAACTGATCCTGCCCCTCCATCCATGCTCATCCTTCAGTGCTTAGAAGAGCCTTGCAGGCTGGTGCTTCTTCTCCTCAGATACAGAGAAATCTCACAGCTTCCCACCCCTGCTGCTCGTGGGTATGTGCCTAACAGAGCATGGGACAGGCTGGCCAGGATGCCCAAGGGATGGGCATTAAAGGGAGAACCCACTATGCTTTGATTTGGTAGATATTTCTGCATTAGGATCGGTTTAGGTGTGGTTTACCCTTCCTTGCAGATGGGAGAGAGAATGTCATATACTAACCCCACCCTGATATTTTCTGTAATTTCTGTTTCTGGGAAACATCTGTATTGTCATAGGCCCAAGGAATACAGGCAGTTTCCTCAGTTCATTTGTCAGCAGCAGCAGGTGATGAGATACTCAGTCCTGCATCACATCACTGGAAACTTCCCAGGCTTTTAAAATTTCTTTCACCCTGCTAAGCTTCTGAAATGTGATGTGTTTTCCAACTGATATGACTGAATTAAGACAAATGAACAGTGGCTTTGAATTTTAAGAGCATGGCCTCTTGGCAGCAGTAGCTGGAGAGGATGAGGTCTCTGAAATATGTCTTGACCAAATTATTTACATCTCAAGCAAGTCCTCTGAGCAGTGCTCCCTGATTCACATGTGTGGGTTGCTCTTTCTCTTTTATACTAGTTTGGAAGTAGCCAGAGACACTTCCTGATCATTCTCAACAGTGTTTGTAGACAGCTTAGAGTAATTTATCCCAAGGAATGACCTGAACTGGGAGGAAAAGCATGAGTTGCCATGGCAGTCTGCTTCTCACAGGTAAATATATTTTTCAAAACACTGAAGATTGTGGAAAGAAATATTTCTGTTGGCTGTTCTTTTCCTTGATGTCACATAATCATACAAGTTCTGGTCATGCTGGTAAACATTATATCTAATAATCAGACAAAATTTTGTTTCATATCTGCTGTGTCATTTAGGTAAATACTGAGTTCCT
>NW_005054348.1:533913-561149 GCF_000277835.1 Geospiza fortis
GTGTTTATACTGTGGCTCCTTTAGAAACAACCAGTAAAACAGGTTATCTTTTCCACATATAACCTTCTAAGAACAAAGGAAGATTAACCATTTTGCCACTGTTTTGCTACCATCATTTGCTTTGCTGGTGCTACACATCTCTCTTTGAAATGACACCAATCAAATACTAGCTAGCAGTAGCTACACTGTTATTTTTTGTCTGATGCATAAAGGCAGCTCTGGAAAGGAATGAAATTATGACACAGATCTTATTGGCCCAATTTTTTTTCTGTAAGTTTGATGATTACTCTTATTCAGTAAAAAGAAATGTGTTGAGTTCTACACATTTGCTCTATGACTCCACAGCTTTTTTTAGGTAGATGGGCTACAGACACTGTAGAATAGATAATCTCTCTCTCCTACACAACAATGATATTTAAAATATTTTTTAAATTCCTATTCAAAGATTTTAGAAACCATTATACCAATAATATGAAAAAATGAGCTCAGGAGTACAGGAAGGACATGAACCAGAGTTTCCCTTGTCCTGAAGAGTAACAAGACTACTTACTCCTGGGGTATTTTCTGTACAACTTGTTCACTTATTTTCCCTTTCATATAGTTGGAATTCTAAACTGAATCTTTCCCGGGAAAAGCTTTATTGGATTAAAAATTACTTAATTGAAAAATTCCTAACAAGCTTTTCTGAGCAGATCTGGCAATGTAACACAGGTCATATGATTTGACCTTCAATACAGCTCTTAATTTCAAATTAATTGCAAACCACAAAATCTCAGTATTATGTGCAATGAAAAAATTAGCAGTATTATTCTAATTTAAAAGATGTAAGTGATTTCTTCATTTTCTGAAGAAAAAAAAATAAAAGTACAAAACAAACCAATTTTAAAAAATTAAAGGGTTATGTTAGTTTTACACTAATTCCACAGTACTTTTGTCTTATTGGAGTGGAATTCGTAGCTACTTCTAGGACCAGCTAAAGATGTATGCCATTCTTATCTTTTAAGTGACCTGTTTGTTACTCACATGGTGTACACTTGTGTTACCTTTAGGTGCTCCTTTTGAAGTTCAAAGACCCCAAAAATGTGGGTAATGGTGACATGCAGAAAAATTCAATCTGAGGAACTTGTCAGGTGTTTTTCTCTCAGCAGCTCCAGAATAAAAAGAATACAAAGAAACAGAAGCTGAATTACACCATACACACCCTACAGTGAAAACAGTCATCCAAAGGATTTCACTTTCTATGTTTGCACAAATCTCAGAAAATGGACAGGAGCTTGCTTTGCTTCTGCATTATAAATGCTTGGACTTGATCCAGCTGCTGACATGAGTGAAGCCTGTGCTCTGTGTGACCCTGCCTCAGGGCTGCAGGTTTTGGACCAGAGCTGGCCTATTCCTGGACAGACCTGAGAGCAGAGAGATGGATCAGGACCTCTCTACAACCCTCCTTGCTATCAACAGGGTGACTGACAGCAGCAAACGACAAGACACAGTGATTTTCACCATCTTCACTTAGGCTGTCTTATTGCAGCATCTAAGATAGCATGGACCTAGCTTCTAGTATTAGACATAGTACCATGTCATTTACTGTATAATTTAACATATCCTTACAAGAAATTATCTTCTTAAATAATGATCCTTATTAATGTAGTTACTTACTGTTCTCAAAGACATTTCGTGCTGGGAACTTCTTTTTTAAAAAGTTCCAATTCCCTCCATTTTATTTATTCATAATCTGCAAGCCATTTTTTATGGAGGAAAAAGATATCAGCGATTATCCTTCAAAACCCCAGTTTTAGTGGAAGTCAGTGATACTCTACATTTAGTAGTGAATTACTCTGTGTCTGATTATACTGATGGCAATTCTTTATCTCAGAGATTTTAATAAAAATGTACAGCAGTCCCTTTCTCCCCATCTTGAATTAATTAAGTGGTGCAATGGTTGAAAGCAGACTTTGGCCTTACAATGATTGCTGAGCACATCTGCTCTGCATCCAACCACCAATGCATCCCTCCAGGCAGAAAGGTGGTGCATAGAGCTCTCCATGGAAGAGGCTTAAGCTCCTCAGAGCTATGTATGGGGTGGCTTCAGCAAGAAGGGAAGGTGGGCAGGGAAAACACCTGCTGAAACAACCCTGCAGCAGCAGGCTTCCCCCAAGCCCCATTCTACTGAATGCCACCCTCAAGCCACAGGGACAGAACAATGTTCGGAAAGGCACGCGTGGATGGCAACATGTTGATGGGCTTGACAGAGCCTGGCCAAACAAGGACCAAGAACTAATATGCCATTTTCAAAAATCCAGAATCACTTTACTGTTTTAAGAACTTAATTTCTGGAAAAGGAGGGAAAAATTTTTATCTTGTGTTGTGTCAGAATCTTCTCATATTTCTAGAACTGATTACATATGTTTTCTTTGCTGTGTTTTTCTCTTCACTCAGTAATTTTTTTTCCTTTTCAACGCAGAAGTCTTTTGTCCCTACATATATGTTTAAAGAGATACTTCCAAGTAGTTTAGACATCACATTTTGGCTCACTGGAACAAGTACATCTATATTTAAAGCAAATATCTATCATTGTCTTCCCAAAATAAAATAAGTAATAGCAAAACCATTAGCCACTGTTAAAACCTCGACATGCAACACTGCAGCAGAGGTATTCCTTGAGATACTGCAGGAGCTATGCCACTGGTGAGGACTCATAGCTCTGATTTCAACAGCAAAAAGCATAAAAGGTACCCCTTCCAGACCAGCATTTAATGCTGTAGATGAACAGAGAAGAGGATCATATAAAGAGCTCATGCTTCACCTGGCTGGTCTTAGATAGATCCTTAACATAAGTCTCAGAATTTATCAACTATATAATACAGTTTGTCCCCTAGAATTTAATTTAATTATTGAGCTAAGAAATTGTCCTTGTCATGCAAGGTCTGTATCTCAATTGCATTCATGCCAGGGTAAAATGCATCTGGGATATGAACTGCATGTAGGTGTTGTGCTTGCTTTTTGCAAGGGAAGGAGGTAACCTGTGCATGTTACCCTGTGCATCACTTTTCAGTGCAGCTGTGACCCCTGAGTGCCACTGTGGCTGTGCACTTCACAGACTGTCATGGATGACTACGATGAAGCTCTTTTTTTAATGATTGCAGAAAGTTTTTGTGCTGCAAAATAAAAGAAGGCTGAGGACAGCTGTTGTACTGGACCCATGTCTTTCTGACCTCAATGTTAGCTTTTTCTCCAGTTCTCTTGCAGGGTGACATCACCTAGCTCTCTCCAAATGCAGTCTGAAGGTAGCTCACTTCAAGGATGGATTCTAAATGCCAGCATTCCCAAGACTGAACACTGGTTTGGCTTCCTGAAGTCCTGCGATACATCTCCAGGAAGCTTTGTACCCTCCTATCCCTTCATGCCAGATCCCAGGGCATGCAACACAAAGCCTCAGGTTCCTGCTCCAGGAGCAAGATTTTGGTGGGCTTCAACACCACTTTCAACATCTTAAAACCTAAAATTGTTTCTGTTTAAGGAACACAGAATACCAGAGGAGATCCAGCAGCAAGATGAAGAAGCAGTCTATTCTGGATGGAGCTAATCTTAGGCAGTGTGTGTCTCTTGACAGGTAGACAGTAACCTCCACTTCTCTTATTTAGCAGAATAAGAGAGCAGATACTCCCATCTGTAAAAGCATTCTGGACAGATCAACCCTGAAATTATTAGATTATAGGCAATATAATTTACATTATAGCTAGGGAAGCAAATGTTAGCTTTAGGGCTGATTTTCTTTTATTAATATTTCTTTTTAGAACATGAAAAACATGTTAAAAACATTTAAATAAGTCCTTAAGAGTCTGTAGCGTTCTTTGTTTTCCTGTTCTCACCCAAATCAGTGCCATGTTTATGAGTAGAGTTTCAGATCCTGTTAATTCAGCTATCATGGATGACAAAAAAAAGTGCATTCTGTTAATTTGAAAATATTTTCCTGGAGAATTTGGCTAACCCTACTGATCCAGTAACTTCTTATCTTTGAATTGCTTGAAACTATTTTCTTAAATCTGGTCATTAATAAGTTTGTTTCTTCATGCAAGGGAGACAAAAGTTTAGAGATATTTCAGATATAGTAGAGTACAATTTTCTAGATATTTCAATGGAAGAAGGTATTTGTCTGATATTTTCCTAATTTTTTTAGACACTCAAAAATGATCTCATGAACATGTTTTATTACTAAATTAAGCAAGTAAAAACACAAAGCTTTTGTAGTGGTCCCTGCACACCAAGTCAGCATATACATTGACTCATTAATACATAAGGTTTCTCTATGGAGATCAGCTTTTTCAAATCTAGTCACTTACCTAACACCTAAAATAAAAATCTACTTTTCAGAAACAAGCTCAAATGTCAAATACACATCAAATTTTCAGCAGGATTCTGTTAATGCAGATGGAGGATACTCTCTTCATGAGCTGCCCGTTTGACACAACAGATCCCTCCCCCACCTTGCCTTACCTTGCCATCACGTCACGTCACCTTGCCTGGAAAAGAGTCCCTCAACCAGTAATATTTTATCCCTATTATTGCCAGAAACCGGAACTTATATTCTTTTTAAAGTGTTTTATATCAAGGACTAAGAAATGATCTGCAAGATATAGCCATTACTATTATTACACTTTGCAATAACTAAGTTTTCAGTTCACTGTCTGAACAGAAAAATACTTTAGGTTAAACACAGTGCTTATTAGTTCCACAAAAAAAAAAGCTACATTGTCTTTTTACTGTTTTAAATTTAACTTTACTTTGCAGCAACTTATTGAAATCTCTTTGCAAATATAATGCCTTTACAAAGATTCTTGGTGTCATTTTGAGCTTTGTACTGAAATAGAAATCATGATAAAGATCTACTTCAAAAAACTTTAGATGTTTTAAAAACTCATGATCCAAGAGTTAGGCCCATGAATAAGAGTGGATAAATTTATAAGATATAATATTTCGCCACAAAATTAACTACTAAAACTTTAAATACTGAGATTTATTTTGTCAAAATATTGTGAATTCTTTTTGTGATAAAACCTTAGCACAATATTCAGTCTATAAATCTATTTTATTAACAGTCTTTTAAATAAAACTGAAATATTGCACTTAATGTGGCTTTCTTGACTGAACAAACTGTTGTCTCTGAAAAGATATTTTTCTGCTTTTTGACACCCATATAATCTAAAAACCCATTTATACAGCTGTGTTCAAGCAGATGTGCTTCTGCACTGAGTGCTTTGAACAAGCTATATACCAAATTGTATGCAAACAATTTATGTGATTACCATAGTTGAATATAAAAAAAATATATCTCCATATACGTAGTTGAAGCAAACCTGTAAAATGTCATGCGAGGACGTGAGTGCTGGGGCTAAAAGAAGAGTAGAACTTGATGGCATTGCCACCTGCCTCAGCTGTACATAGTAAAGGGCCCAAACCTTTCTTCAGTAGATAAAAAAAATGCATTTAAAAGCCACCGAACCTGACCAGGAGGCAGGTTTTACTTCTACACTTACAGTTGTCATGAAATAGTGTAAAGCTGAGAAGCAATAACGTGCCAGAAGGTGAAAAAGCTAGGAGAGAGAGTGCCCTAGGCACTCTCCACTGGGAAGGCGACATGGTCTGGAAAGGAGATGACTGGGTAGAAGAGGTGCAGGCAGAAGAGAAAGCCCCTACTTCTGAAGAGCCATGTGTGGGTGTAAATACTGGCAAGACACTGACTATCAGCATGGGAATGCCAGCCAGGAATTCCAGGTTCCCTCACCTGATGCATTTTCAAGCACCTGTAGCAAGATAATCATGATCTGCCAGCTCCTCTCATTGTCTGTATGAGAGGCTGACTGCCATTAAAATTCAATCTATGTTCGTTGGAGTTTTACCTCTGAAATGTGCAGGTGCTTTGCTTGTAACTTAACTGAAAGAGGTAATGTTAGCATGTAGGAATTCAAGGTTTTCAAAATACCGCTACTTTAAATTCACAGAAGACTACTCCTTGGCCAAAAATAAAAAAAGAATACAAGGAAATTACCTTTGTTTACTACATACACCCTCAATTGAATTTTTGTTTGGAAGCCTTTTCTTGTGAAAATGTGAATATAAGCATGTGGGAATCATCACCATCATCTATACCCATCAAAAGAAAGTAAGACAATCTTATGACTTTTCTAAACCTTTGCTGGATTATGACCATAGAAGTAGGAAAAGGTCATGAAAACAGAATTTATTCTATAGAGTGACATTACTACCAGTAGAATTCTGGCTTTAAGAACAGAGGCTTCCCTTTGAAGTCTCATGTTTGATGGGATTGACCTTACTTTGTGTGTTCTCCTGTTCCCATTAACCCCTTGCCATGGAGCGTGGGCAGGCAGGACTGTGCAGACCCACTGAAGCCAAAGCAGAGCTGTACCCACAGGCACAAAGGGCTGAGCTTTCAGCCTGTGAAAGGCAAATAGAGGAGGCTGGTGAGAGGCAATGTGCCAAGGCATCGAGCAAATTTTTATGGACTCAGGTTCAAGGTCTGTCCTTGGCTTTCTGGGTGAACCACTTTCACTTTCTGGCTTCTGCTTACAGCAAACAGACACACTGCTGCCTATGAACACTGTGCCAGAAGGATTACAAACAAAAGGTTTGGATTATTTTCCAAAATTGCCTCAGATTAAATAAAAATTGTTAAATGTTTCTATTTTTAATTTTTATGAAGAAACACACAGATATCAATACATTAGAGAACATTAAGTAGCCCAGTGCAAATGCCTGGGCAGAGTAAAGAAGAAGAGGCATCTTGGGGGAGTCCTGTATTTTAAATAAATGATTAGACCAACCAAGTCTTCCAGCATTGTTTCTTTTACTTTGATCTTCTTGCACTGAAAAAGAGCTGTAGAGCTAACCCTGTTAAGTGTTTGTGGATATACATAGGAAAAACATCATATGAATACCTTAGTTTAGGAGCTTTATGATTTCATAAAAAACTTTCCAACATGGTGAAAATAGACAGAGTTGAGAGACTTCACTCTATCCACCACCGCCTCTGTCTGTCGCGAGCGTCAGTGGCTATACTGGATGATAGCTGAGAACAAGCTCTGTCGTGAGCATGTAAAATCTTTGGATAACTCCCTAACCACATCCTACAGCTTGCAGTCCTAACACATTTCACACAGTTTTTGCAAAATTTTGCAACAATCATTCTCTCTCTAAAACCCAAACTCATGGAATCATAGTGTTTCCAGAAAATGTCAACATTTGGTTGCACTTGTCATGAGCAATTTACTACTTGAGGTTTCTGGGACAGCCTTTAAAAATTGTTTTGAACCTAATGCTCAGGCTGAACAGACAAGAGACAATTAAATGGAGAACCAACAGCCATTTGGGCACATATTTCGAGGAGGACAGTGCATCTTTGGGTACCTGGCCCAGGAGAAAAGAGGGACAGAAGTCACCTGTCAGGTGCCCTTCTGGACACAACCATGGAGTTCCTGAGGCAGCCTCTCACACATTTTAGGGTAGCTCACCAACATTTCCCCAGTTTTCAAAAGGTTAAAAACAGTGGGTTATGCCAATAGCATATATACACACACGAGTTTTTCCCCTTAATTTCTCTGTATGTTCAAGTAAGAGACCAAGAGAGTTCACAGTTGTCACAGCCATAGCCAGAGAGCAGACGTGTGCAAAATCATCCCATCGAGAACTCACTGATTAATACACAGATGAGACAGGAACACCAATCTCTACCCACCTCTGTATCTTTTATTACATTAAAATGAAGAGAGTAAAATTTGATAAACCCATTGTCATATATATTGCAGGAGTTCTATTGTCATTACATTGCAAGGGTTCCACATTGCTAGAGTTTCCTACCACCTTGATGTTTCTTGTAGGCAGCTCCTGTAGGCACTGACTCTTCCTTGTCCTTGCAACAGCCAACTGACACCAGTTCCCACCAATCCACTCTTTTATAACACTTATTGGCTACAGGTGTGGCCTGTTAACATCAGGCCTGCTCCTAATCTTTAGTAATTGGCTCAGCTGCAACTCTTTAGGGGGTAAGATTACTTTTTATGTTCTATCCCCCTACAATGACCCTTGAAGTTAGCTCACACTCTCGAGCTCTTTCATTTTTGAAAAAGAGTGTTTCTTTTCAGTCTTGGTTTGGAAAGCCTACAAGGTTTTGTTAAGAAATAATTTGGTTCACAGAAGAAGTAACTGGCTTATTGCTGCATTATCAGAGGGATTTATTCTGACCGTATTTCAGATATCACTGCTTTGCAATACTGCTGTGTTGACAACATAAGTTTTCATATTTTTCTCATCTTCTTGCAATTATACTTTTTCATTGTTGTTGCATAAGTAGGTCTTAAATATTTTGTGGTTGGAATATTTTTTTTACTTTGGTTATTTTCCTGAAGTGATGGTTGTGGTAAGGGTCATAGTTCTTTGGTTTTGGGCTTTTTATTTTTGAATGAAAATATTTTCTAAAGAGGTGAAATCCAGCATGAAAATGCCAAAACTTCAAAGGAAAAAAGAAAAGAAAGGAGTCACAACCCCCTCCCCTCAGCTCAGACTTTTCAGCTCCCTGGAAAATGAATAGTTACTTCTCACTCTGATGTACCTCTGAGGCTTCAAACCAGAAATTAATCACACACCTGCTATGTTTCAAAGGATTTTAATTGTGCTATGACTCTTTTCTTTTAAGTGACAGAGCCTTAAAGACTGTGACTCTCAGACCAGTTGTCAGTAAGTACTTATGAGTCTCAGGTGGTCATGGGGAAGTCAGGACTTTCAGTCCTGGAATGTCCATCCCAGGCAGCTGCTGTGCTGGTGCTTCAGTGGCACTGTCGAGGTGCCCTGGGCATCTTGACCATGGCTCAAACAGAGGATCCCCAGCCAGATGTTTAAAACAAAGGCTATAATATCATTTCTCACTACTTTCTTTGTAAATAAGCCTCCTAAAGGGAAAGGGTGATGTTTTCCTTGTTGGCTTGTGCTTGGAACAGAATTTGGGGTGGGACAGATTCTGGCCATGCTCCCCTCACCCCAGCTGCCTCTGGATTTCCTTTGCAATAATCCACAGTGTCTCCTTGGCATGGAAGGAGGCTAGGCACCAGATGCATGATCCTACTCAGAGAGCATTAAAAGTAACCTATACAGAGCCTGAATTTGTAGCCAGAGACTTTCCCTGCTTTCATCTTCTATCCTGCACTGTGTAAGCATGCTGCAGCAGAACATGCACTTCAGAAGATTTTTTTTTGCAATAAGAGAAGGTTAGAAAGCAGTGATTCAATTGTAAAGAACGAGGTGAATTTAAGAAAAAAAATGCAGCAGTGCAAACCACAAACCTCAATGTAGTGCTTAATCAGTGCTGGCAACTTGTACCTGCTTTATTGGTTTAAAGCACAACATTCAGTCACAGGGCATTGTTTCAGCAGCTGGGCCATGTGTTGAAGTGAAACTCTAAGGAAGTGTAGCAATATTACAGGGAGAACTAGGAAGCAGACTATCAGAAAAGGATAAGGAGTTGCCTTTTATAAAGGAAATTTTTAAAGAGTCACACAAGGGATTGACCAAAAGAAATTCAGATCGTATTAATCTAGTTCCTCATGTAGAACGTGTAAAAAAAAAAAGAGAATAAGAAAGAGCTTAGCATTTCAGCTTGGAAAAGAGGGAACCAGAATATTGAAATGCAACCCAATAGCTGTCATGGGCAGCTAAAGGACATTTAAAGTAAAAGATGGACTCTAAAAGGCATTGTTTAGACCTAGTAATGGACTTAAGAATAAACAAGCAAACAGCTGGGATTGTCACAAATGAAACAAGACTATAAGATGAGGTTGCCAGAGTGATTTTATTAGCAGAGAACAGTGGGTTAAACTGCAAGAATTCAAGGGAAATGGAAAAATCTAATCATGAAAGGAACCAATATGAAACTCTGAGCACTCAGGGAGCTTTGAAGACAGAAATTTTAAGTGTGAAGAAAAGAGAGAAATCACAAAACACAGAGCTGCACTATAAAGGCTTGTCATCAATATCTTGCTTCAGAGAGAGAAGTAGATGTGGGGGCACAGGAATACTCAGGAGAGCAAAGAAGAGGCTGGGAGTCCCCTGCTTGCTCATGCTGCATCAGTGACTCCCTGGGGATGTGTGCCCCACTTGGTCCCCACACAGCTCAGAGCATGGATGGGCATGGCACAGTCCCCAGTGGCCGGGCAAAAAGGAAGCTGGAGAAACCCTGAACCTTTGGAACAAGATGCTGCAATCAAGGAAACCTTTGGATCAAGGGAAATGAACATAAGTGGATATTCAAATGAAAAATAGCTGGTATTGTTCTCCAAAGCCACAGTGTTAAGTAAAGCCTTCTTGACCGCATGTAACATGTAGCAGTGTGGACTGCTCAAGATCCAGCAGTGTACAAGCCTGTTAATGCAGGATATCTGAGTTGCCTACTTTAAAACTTGTTTTAAAATACCCTCCTTGTGCTGTCCTTGACCAACCTAAGAATAAACCCCAAACTTTCTATCCAAAGGAGTAAAAAAAGCTATAACAGTTCTTATAGCTATTTGTATAACCTTTTCAGAAGTGCTTTGTTTTCTTTGTCTTTGCCTTTCATTTACTTTGATGTTTGTAGGGTTTTTTTCATCATTGGTAACTTTGAAATGTAACAATAAAGTAATTTTTAAGAAGCAAGCATGAAGTGTTTTACACTTTTGAAGAGTAAGTTGTTAAAGCAAGCTTTTATTCAAACAACATGAAGGGATAGCACTTGTTAACAAAAGGTCAGCTATGATAAAGATTTAAATGTCACAGGGCCGGAGCTTGTGCTTGCTGTTAACCCAGGTTTCACACTTTTGGTTTCGCAGGAAGATGGAAGTATTTGTACATGAGGAAGAGACCATGGCTAATACTGTGGCCTAAATCCCAAGGAGGGCTCATTAGCCCATTTCTCCATGCTGTTACCATGCATATTTTCACTGCAGCAGTGAGATAACTACAGAAAGTTCAGGAACTTAAATGTATGTAAATTTTGTTTCATAAAACCTTTGCCTGTCAGAGATAGGTCTGACTGATGCTAAGGTGACAGATGTCCATTATGGGAAAGGAATGAGCAAGAATCATGCTCATCTGATGTCTCAGAAAACTCATATTCTTGTGCAACCAAACATGAGAAGTGAGAAAATGTAAATTTGGGACAAGATATTGTTAAAAAGAAAATCAATTTAAACCCACCTTTCCCCCCCTAGCTCGTATTTTGGAATGTATTTAGTAGCTGAAAACATATTTTTTGTTTTCCGAATGAAATTTCTGCATCAGTCCAATAACATCCATTATTTGAAAATTCAAATGATAAAAGAGAAGTTGCTCTGCAGAGCCCTTCTACTGAGGTGCTTAAGAAACAACTGTCCAGCTCATGGTATTATATGAAAGAATTCGAAAATTAAATCCAAAACAAAGAAGAGATTAAAAAAAAGAAAATATAAAAAAAGAGACATGGTCACTAAAGCCTGGACTTTTCAACCTGGGTGAAACTCCAGTATTTTGAACCTTCTGTTTTGATTGGGATTGAGGACTGTCAATATCTACATCCAAATCAGCATATTCTGAGATTCTGTGATTCTCTGTCTCTCTGATGGGTCCCAAATGCCTTTGCACTTCCAGTCCTGTGAGCAGGGACACCCTCCACCACACCAAATATTATCCAAACATCAGTCTAGGAAATGCTAGGGTGTTATAGAAACTCTATGAAATATTTTTGTGCACCAAACCATGAACATTTTTCTTTTCTGTCTTCCTACTTTTGCAAAAACACAGTCATATGAATACTGGGATCACTATTATTTTGAAATAATACATTGAGTATAATAATATTTTTGGTGATTCAGTTATGACTATTTCAACCAGCTTCTCTCCTGACCAGACTGCCAGCAGAGGCTGGCTAGTCCATAGGTGCTAACTCAGAATTTAATGTTCAGTTAACTCTGTTCTTGTGGATTGTAGATTATTGCCAGGGAACTTATTACTCTTAAAAACCAAGATTTGAATTTCAGTTTTAATCTCTTTCCCGGGTGAGACATCAATCTACTTTTCAAAATATATACTCAATGAGCCAGGTCAGTGTGTAACACTGATTTTGACATGTAAAGCGGTTGGGCATGTGAAATCCCATTTTTCTGATAGACTGTAAAGAAACATATTTTTGTTCTGCTGGTACATTTATAAATGCACAGGAAACTTCCATTGCAAAGTTCTGAAGTGCAATCATTCAACTCAAAATTATTACCCATGGCATCCTCCCTTTCAAAATAAACTGCAATGGTACAATTCTAACATCCTCTGAAAGTGAATAAAAATAAAATTATTATTCCAGTGAATGGTTGAGCAGTGTATTTCAGTGTCTAGTGTTTTCCTATCTTTGTTTTCTACCAATTTATTGTACTAAACAGAAGATGTCTACTTATATGGATTAGCCTCTGCTGCTTCTCCATGCCTTTTCATAGTTTACTTTTTGATGTTTGAAATTTATGGTTGTGCTGTCTTTTTAATATTTTGCTATTCAGTATCTGTTGAATAATACATTTTACCTTTCGTATTTTATTTTAATAGTCCTTATTTCCATGTGCCTTCTTTTCAGGTTTTCATTTGGGGATATTACATGTAGAACTTGTCATTTAAGCATTAAAATTGCTGTTTGTAATCAAAGGCATATCATAATCTTTTCAAGACAGACTCTAATCACAACTGTTCAACAGCATTGATGTGCAAAAGTTGGGTTGCCTACCCATTAATATTTCATTCCTGGGATAAATAGTGTAAAATTGTTAAGGATATGGTACAGGGAGTTAAAATGTCTTCAATTCTGAAATGCTAAAAGAGAGCCTAACTGTGTAAAAAACCAGAGTGGGATGAACTGTAAAACAAGGGAGAAAGTCTTGAGGGTGACAGCCTTGCTGTCCTACAAAACAGAGAGAAATCCAGGTTTGTTTTCTGACAATCACAGAGTGGGGTCATTCAGCACAGACAAGGTCCAGAAAGAGGAGGAACTTCAGCCTCCTCCCCTGTAGTCCATATCACAGCATCATGTTTGTAGCCCAGGAGCAAACAAATACAAAACTCAGCTGAATTTCCAGGTTTTCCTGGAGTTTTGTTCCTGTCTGACCCCTGAGCCACCGTCAGCCACTTGGGAAATGGTCCTAGCATGCTTTTTCAGGACTGAGTTCAACAATGAATTGCTCCCGTAACTGGTCTTTTTGGCCATGTGGACATGACACAGCTTAGTCAAATGCCAAATATAGGAAAATAACTCTTGGCCCTGTTTTCTCTTCTCCCTAGATTTGGGCGCAATACAGCTTCTTTGAGAGAATTGTTGCAGCTGGGACTAGAGTGGGATTGAACCCCATCTACAGATTATCTCTTAGATGTCTTCATGTTGGACGCCTAGCTTTATGTATGGAGAAGCATACAGAACTCTCCTATAGCTTTCCCTGAGTCTAGTTTCCTAGGAATGACTTTCTGGGAAACTGCAAAGATCAGAACATGATGCAGTATTGTGGTAGAAAAAGAACCGCTCAGTGCTGCGTCTGTAATCAGTATGGCAAATCTCATCTAAAATTTGAAGTATACAGATTAATACATGGTACAAGCTTAAAATCTAGCCCAAGGCACCAGTAATTTTTAATGCGTTTAAGGAAGTTTCTGAGAATCATTTGGCCACTGTGGTAACACAGGCTGTTTTTCATGGTTCTGATTCAGTTCCTCCAACTTCAGTAATTCTACTTTTGTATTCCTTTTCATCCTTCAATCATACCTGCAGTTTCATGGTGGCAGTTTCACCAAGTGGAAAGAAATAATCTAAATTAATATCTTAATTTAGATATATGCTTTATGAAAGAAGATGTGAAAGAATTTATTCTTAGGAGCTGCAAGAGTGATGCTTCCCCTGTCCTGTATTTTCACACTTCTGGTCCAAGCAGGAGTTCTGTTCAAGTATCATCATTAGTTTGAAATAAGGGATTTAACTGGCAGGGTGTATCTAAAACACATAGGTATTCCCTGTCCTGCTAGCCAGTATTGCATCTCAGCTTTGGAACACTTGGCTCAAGTGAGGTTTTACATGTGGGTTCATGTATATTTCCTCCAGATGGCTTAAAGAAGTTGTCTGCTTCGGGCTGCTTTTCCTTCTCTCCACTGAAAGATGCACATGGTGTAGGCACTGTAACATGCAGCAATAGATCCTTCACTAGATATGTTGCTAACAATTAGCTGGCAGCAGATAGAAATACCTACAGACTGCACTTCTATGTGATTCTGTTGGCCCTGCCTGTCTCACAAAATCGCACCTCCCAAACCGTATGCAAGGAGATAATGATCAGTCCATAACAAGGGCGTGTAAAGTCAAACTTCCACTTTCTGTCAGTGTTTGAGATGGAGAGTTTGGACAGCCTTGTTTGTTTAGTAAGTTTGCCAATAAATGTAGCTAAGGTAGAATTGTAATGACCAAACACAAGGAAGAAAACCCATTAAGATAATTTTCTGGGCATTGTTATGCTTACTACTGGATAGGCAGGCATCATATCAACTGGTTTCCAGCCTGTAGAGTCCTTTCTACTGTGCAGGAGAAGGAAAATGTTAGAGAACTGTTCCCACTATCATTTCATTCTTTTCTTAACTTTTTGGAGCATATGAAAGTTACATAAAGTGTCCTGCAAATTTGGGCACAGTATGTCTGTGTGCTTGTAGATAGACGCCTACACTTCACACGCAGGCAGATGTCCTGTTAGGATTTTTCTGAAGACAGTTGCAATTACTTGCCTTGCATTTGTGATACAAAATATGTCTGACATTACTCTCCCTGAGCTTCAGTGTCTGGCTTTGAAATGCCACTACTTTACATATAAGGATCAAAAAAATTGACATAACAAAAATGTGCTGCTTCCTTCTATGCTGATCATAATAGACATTTCCTAGAAACTGTTTCTTCATGAGAGCAATCTCGCTGCTCACAATAACACCCACCTTTAATTAGGGGCTTTTACCAAACAATTGGTAGGAAGGTGTTGGATTAAAAAGTGAACAAGCAGGCAAACAAAGCCCCTGTTCTCTTCAGAAGGCTGTTAATTGAACTGACTAGTGTACTCAAGTTCAGGCAATTTCCCTTGGGTTTGATCTCAGACAAATGGAGTTTCAATTACACCTTGTATACTATAGGCAATATTTATACTTCAAAGGTTTTCAGTGATCAGGATGAATTGTTTACTAATTTAAAAACTGAAAGCTTCTTCACTTCTGCACACACTGCCTATTCCCCACAGATGAATGGCTACATGCTTTGGATGTGAAATTCAAACATTTAGCATTCATTTTTGTTGGATTTCTTTGTGTATATATAAATACATGTAATTTCTTTGCTAACAAGAGACAACTCTTCCTATCTTTTGCTAGTGCTGTATAAACAGTTTGAAGACAAATATGCTGTGTTGCTTTAGTGAGTATCCATGCATATGTATCTTCATATCAAACTCTGTGAACTAGTCAGATTTATATAAACTCAGTCCCACACAGTGTTCTATTATTTACATACCTTTCAGCACCGCACCACACTGTGGTATAAAAAGCACAATGAAGTCAGTCTGATGTCCCTCACCTGCTCTGATGGGTGTTGGAGTTTACACATGGCAATGGACTGCTCCTACACAAAATGTTGTCATTGCATAATGCTTTCCCCTTGTTTATCTGTTAGTAAGGAAGCAAGTGGGTCATTGAGAAACTAGAAAACCTGATTACTACATCAAGATATTTGTTAAGCGGATATGTGTTGAAAGTAATTATATATTTGGATGCTTTTGGAAAGGACAATTTAGTAGGCATGATGTGTCAGGGATTTAATAAACTAAGTCAAGTCAGTTTAAGTACCTGTAGATTAAAATAACTTAGTTGGGGAGAGTTAAGGCAAAAACATGTTTAGGAGATATTTCTAGTAATCACGGGCAAAAATTGGTAAATTTTAGCATAGTCACTAAACTCTTATGAAGGTCAGTAGAGTTTAGAAAATGAGAACTAAAATGTGTGAAAATAACTGAATAATATGGAAAGTAATATATTTTTATTTTTTCATTGCAAGCACCAACTTAATTAACTGAAATAATATTAAAATGACTCCCTGCGGATAAATGTTTACAACAGTCACTAGGGGAGCCCTCAAGTTCACCATATTTCTTAATGAAATCCCAAGGAAAAGGGCTTCCAAAAAAAAATAAAAGCTCTTCCTTGACTCAAAGTTACTTTCAAGATTGACATCCAAATGCAGTACAGTGAACTTTTGTATACATATTCAACTACTCTTAGATAAATTATTTTGACTTTGCTTTCAAGAGTATTTCCCAAAGGTTTTTCCTGCAGAGCATACACAGGAAAAGTAGAAGCATTTCTAAGAAGCATTTCAAAGACAGGTAGTAAGCAATCTCAGTTTAAAAAAATCCAACACTAGAGCCAATAAAACATTGTAACTATATGCTTTAATGGAGACTACAGTTAAATAAAATTTTGCAAACATGTAACTTTATCCTCTACACAAAGCATCCAGATCTGAGCCAAATGTGAATGGGAAGCTGTGTAACTAAGGTTAACCCAATCTAATAAAATCTACTGGGAAGGAAAAGGCTATTAGCATTGGCTTAGCACCATTTTAACAAAAACACATGGCTGGTGGCCAATATGTACCATGGGAAAGCTGTGGAACACCTAAAAGAAGCCTGGAAAAGTAACCTCATGGTGGGGAATTTCATAAGTGGTTTCATGGAAATTGTGATTTATGAACAGAAGACACACAGAGGACAAATGAGAGATGCATCTGATTCTTGCTTGTTTTCTTTGGAGTAAGCTGCAGATTTTGACAGTGCATCATAATGAACTGTTGGGACAGGAGAAGACACTATCTGTATAGGCAGCTTTCTAAATGACAGAGATCATAGCAGCCAGTTCCAACTGCTATCACCCATACATCCAGAAAAATAGCCATTCATAGCTTCATACCAATACATACATAACTTCTCTACCAGAACTTCTATCTTCTTAAAGACAAAGACATGGAATGAAATTTACACAGTGGTTCCTGCTTTACATTGTCTAAAAGTTGTCCTGTGAACTTCCTTGCTTTTGACTATTGATATATTTTGATTATTATGGAATTTCTGTTACAGGAATATTCATAAACAGAAAAAGTATTTTATGTCAAGAAATTCAGTGAACATTTTTTAACATTTGGAAAAAATACTAATATTATTTCATTAGGTCAGTGTTTCACATAATTTCTAAATGCTTCTTGAGAAGATGATGGCTTCTGGTTCCTATCAACTGGCCTTGCATGGCAGGAAAAGTCATTATGTTATGCCACCTAGAGGTATTCTTACTATGCTGATGTATTATCTGAGTTATGCATTATTCCCTATATTACTCTGCTCTATTTTCCTGGTGATGCCTTGCCTGTACAGCAAACTGGATTACACCTCAACCGTTTGAAATTTAGCTGAGAGAGAAAAAACAGTGCAGAAAAGGTTAATACTTCTGTTTGCTGTGTGTGGTCTATAGGCTGAGAAGAAAATCTACATCATTGTTCCATATATCATCTTAACAAAATGGACATCACCTCCAAGAACAGTCATCCCAAAACACGTTAACCCAAATCAGAGAAGCCATGCTGGAAATGGAGAAAATAAGAATTGTCTTCCTCTCTGAAATGACACCAGGTATACTGTTTACAAAGGGAACAAGAGTGTTTCAAAGCACACTTCAGTCAACAGGAAAGGGAATTTTATCTTTGTTTTATAACCATTTCATAATCCCTAAACTTTAAATTTAATGATCTTTATTATTTAGCATTCATATAGAGTTGGTGTTCTCTTTTAAGTAAAAAAAAAAAACAACCTCTTTAAATGCAAAAAGTTTATTACAAGAAAGGAACTATATTCTTCTAAGAAGAACATTCTAGAAAATAATAGTATGTAAAAATTAACTAAGATTTTCTGAATAGCTGCACATGGTAAAGAGATAAGTACAGGTACTCATCCAAGCATGACTTTTATGAGTTAAGGAACATCTATTTCCTCCATTTTAGTAGTCAGGAAATGTCAGCTACTTTTTAGAGTTAGGAGACTATGTCCAGAGGCAGTGAGAACATGTTACTGGCCTTGGAAAACAAATGCAGAGCACTGTTCTTTGCATGGGAGAGGGGCAACAGTACAAGACAATTTTTTTATTTTCAATGTCAAAAATCTTCACATCACAGCTAATCATGTTCCAAGCCTGAAAGTCAACCACCTGCTTACCTTTTGTCCTGGCAGCTGCCACTTCCATGTTGGTCAGCAATTCCATGGCAGACTCAGTTAAATTTAGTCTGCTGTGATCCTGCAAAAAAATTTCAGATTTGAAAATGTGTCATTTCCAAATGATTTTGTAAAAAGGGAAAAAAAATCAACCTGCTACAGTATTAGTGGGTTACTTTTTCCACGTGTGATGTTTAGATTTGATATTGGATGTACATTTGGGAACACTACAAGTATTCTGCTCTGCCACTTAGCCTTGGGTTCTTTTATAGTCTGCTAAAGAGGAAAGAAAACCTAAATCCAGCAGTTCAGAGATCTTTTTCTTAGCTAGTGTTTGAGAAAAAAGAGCTTTAAAATATGTTACATTATGGTAACAATTTCACCTGCTTCTCTTCACAGGAAGAGTATGTGAACATTATAACATAAATACTTCTGCCTTCTTTCTAAATATGCTGTTCTTTTTTTTTTTTAATGTCATTATGAGAAGATTGTTACCAGGGCCTTCTATAAATATGCATTCAGATAGAACCAAGGCAATATTCACCTCAAGTGTATGGTCTGAGTTGAGATGAAAGGATCAGCCATGACGAAGTCAAAGCTGGGAGCAAGAGTGTCCTATAATACAGAAGCAAGTTCTACACTTAAATGTGTCTAAATATTCTCTTGGTTATTTTGAAATCTCTAAGCTTTTCTTTTCATAAGGAGCTTTTACCATATAATAAAAGTTTATTTGCGTGTTTTTTATCAGGTATATTTATATCTAGATAATTAATTTTTAACCAAAGCTTAATTTTACTTTGCTGTTTCTCTGTGTGCTGTTGGTCTTATCAATCCTTTTGATTGCACAAACATCACATGGTCAGCTTTTGTTGTTTGTCATGGATACGAAGGTAAACAAAATTTGTCATAAAGATCAGGTTTCTAAAGCCTACATGACACCAGGAAAAGATCAGGTGTTGGTAGGAGCTGGCTAGTGCTGTTCCTTGAGGTTCCTGTGCTGAACACTAACGACTGAAGTCCATCAGCTGATGAAGTATTTGCCTTCCTCCAAATTTCCATGTAGAAT
The DNA here is from genome assembly GCF_000277835.1 of Geospiza fortis. Lineage (NCBI taxonomy): Eukaryota > Metazoa > Chordata > Aves > Passeriformes > Thraupidae > Geospiza > Geospiza fortis. Next base: position 553,303 of record NW_005054348.1, read on the forward strand.
GTATAATGTTTTGGCAAATCACAGGTTTCCTTAGGTTCTCATTCCTGGATGGTGCTCTGTACTAGCTGTCCTCTACACACAACAGCCACAGCCTTGTCTCTTGCTGTTGGTGGCTTGTTTCAGAGTGCTCCTTGGGGAGCCACAGCCCGGTGTGCAGGGTGTCCCTGCAGCAGCATCGGTGCTGATGTGCATGGATGCTGTTGGGGCTACAAAAGCCTGGAGGAGGCATCAGGAAAGACTGGCACATGTTGGAGCAACCTGGTCACTGAGAGTGCTGTGAAAGGCTCTGAAATGCTCAGTGTCCTGCAGAACTAGCCAGGATACCTACCTACAGAGCAGGGTCTATTTGGAGTAAGTGAATCCAAAATCTGCAGCTCAGGAACAGTCCATACAGTATCAGAAAAATAGAAACTGTCTTGTTAAGGCCCACTCTCCAAGCTAACTGCCATCCATAAGGGTTTTTTTGAGCTTTATTGTTAAAGGCCAAAGAGCTGTACTGATGATGTCACCAGCCAAACACGGGCGGCTAAACAAAACCCTTCAGCAAAATATGGGAGGAGCACACTGTAAGCCAGAACAAAGTGTGATCTGGTTCACTGCAGTCTATGTACTCCTTGGGTACATCTAATGAATACATCCTTTTCCTGTAAGGAAGTTAAAAATCATGAATTATACATGTATGGTTTAAAAAACAAAACAACAAAAAACTGTAAAAACTGATGTGTACCACCCCTGGATATAAGAAGTGTCCTTTCAAGGCTGGAGGTTTTTTCTTTTTCTTTTTTATTTTGCTAGTCTGATATTAATCTGTGTGTTTGCTGGCTATTTGGCTGCCAGCAACCACTCAGATAATAAATCAGATGGAGATTAGAAAGCTGTTTGCATTTCTGAAACAAACTTCAAGGTTTCCTGTGGGCTATCAATGGCTTTAACCAAGTTGCTTGAAACAAAAAGAAAAGAATTTTCAAGACAAAACTAAAATTAGAGCTGGTTTGTAGTCCTGCATCCAAAAATCCCCTTGAAAAATTCTTTTGCCGCATCTGCAATTGTGGTTAAGGCTTTGTGAAGGAACTCTCAGAGACATCATTTGTTTGGTGCTGGAACCAGGCTGGATTGGCCAGACCAGAAGTGAAAGGTACTGTCAGTACTATGAGCAAGTTTGTTCCTGAGATTTGCAGATGCTTGGAGTATAATTGCTTCAGATTACCAATATTTTTCATCTTGATCCAGCATGTAGACTTTGAATAGTCTTCCACTTGCCAGTAGCATGTTATAATTCTGTTCTTATTTTAAAAAATGCTCTAAATTTTCCATCCCTTATAACTGTTCAGGGCTAAACAATTTGAGACTGGTGTGAAGGTTAGAATTCTTTGTATCAGTATGCCTTTTTTCCAACTATATGGCACTATTAGCTTAGTGCCTCATTGATCGCACTTGACTGGAAATTTTCTCCAAAATAAAAAATTTAGTAAATAGATTCAAAATATTACCATTTTACAATTTTGAACACCATTGAATTACTAATTTGTCTTCTGAGTTTTGTATTTTAGACTTGGTATAATGTTTTGACCCACAAATAAATACAGGAGTTGCATCCTTTTTTCCCTTTAAAAAATAATTTCTGGTAATTATAAAAATATTGTCTGTGAATGAGACATACCAGCCCTTCCAGCAGAAGGATGAAGGAATGAATGGGAACATCATATTTTGTGGATTTTCTGGGGTGGCAAAATTTTCAGCCCATAAAGGGGGTTTGTAAGAAAACAACCACTGATCCTTTCAGCTCTGTGTGCTAATAAGGATGATTTATTAAAAGGTTAAAAGTGTATTAACAGTAATCTTATTGTCTCTTTATGTGTGATTGAGCTCTCTGTTTCCTGTAGTCTTGTTATTAAAAGAACTATTTCCTTAATAGATTGCATTAGGTTGTGCAGCAAAGGTAAATTATGATTTATGTGCACTTGAACAGCATGCTAAGACAAATGTGGTTCTACTTAAAGTGTTATATTTATTTAAAACTTCTGAATGTAAACAATTCTGTAGAAATAATTATTCATTAAGAGGTTTCCTGCTATTCTGAATGTGTCAAAAGGCTGGTTTCAGCTTCACTGGCAGTTTTCCAGACAAGACTAACACCAAACTAGCTACACGCACTTAATACTTAACACAGACAGTGTACGCTAAGTACACGAAATGCTGATTCCCAGCTTGAATTCTTAAGGGAATTTGTTCATAGTGAATTAAAATATTAATTGCCTCACATCTTCTTTTAAAAAACAAGTTTTTGCAAGATTTAAATGCAAATTAAAAGCATCAGGGAAAATTCATAACTGGGAGTGACTTGGGCCCTGATTTATTAATACCACCTCACACAAGTCTTGGAAACTCCATTGGTGCATAAACCTTTTGTAAGCACTAGGGTTTAAGAAAAGGTGATGCTAGAGGAGAGGCAGGAGCATTCTGACAGAATTGGAGTAAAACCCAAATTTTGTGAATGCCCTGTTACAGCTGGAGCAACAGAGTGGAAATTAGCCTTCTGAAGCATATCCTAGACAGAAGGAATAAATTCATTCCAGGATGATCCATGTGGATAATGGAAGAATTAATGAGCTGGAATTTGTACTTATTTTGCCAGCCAGATACAAAGAGTCTGGAAAGGTCATCTTTTTCAAAAGAGAGAATTGTTTTTGTAGGAGTCATCTCATTTGCAGAATAAGACATACTGACTCTCATCAGATTTGCTGCAGAAGAATAAGATATGAACCATGCAGGAAATGCATTGATTTTGAGCAAATATTTGGGATAAAATTATCTGCTGCTATAAACAGAATCTATTAATTTTTATGTGAATTTGAACAGTTGTGCCAGGAAAAGAATGTGTCTTTATATTTGCTCAATTCTGCCTAGGAAATAATCTGAAAATAAACGTTAGCTTTTCCTAAACCCAAGTCAAATGAAGACGGAAGTAGAAAATTTACATTTGGCAATCCCACTTTTTCTCATATTCCCTTACTAATATGTGTTATGTAGTTATTTCTCCTCAAACTTGAAAAATCTTATTTGTGATTATATTAAGCCAGAGACAGGCAGATGTATTTGACAAATATAAATTACCTATTTAGAAGCAGTGCTTCTGATGTAATTGCTTAAATGGAGTTTAAGCCTAAATGTCAGTATAACATTCACTATGTATTTGTCTGATCTATTCTCAGTGCGTCATCCAATAAGTTCTTTCAAGGTCAATTTATTTCCATAGCAGTGAAGACTTGGGTTTTGCTTATATTGACTGTAAAGGATTTTTTTAATGTTTCATTCTAGTGAGCAAGTGAACACACACTTTTAACCAACTTGGCCATTTTCAAGTTTGATATTCCTGAGATGCTTCAGGAAAAGGTAATTGTATCAGGCTTTACACCACCAGCATTTTGAATAGGGAAATGTCTTTACCTGCCTTGCAATTCTGCAGCTGAATATTATTTGCCCAGTCAGGGAAATGCAAAATCCTCTGCCTTCTTCTACCTTTCCAGATCTTCAGATTTCTTCATTTGCTTTAGAATAACTTTAAAGAAATTAGTATGGCTGAGATTCCCCTTGTCACCTTTCATTGTTCACTGACTGACATCCTTTTAAGAAGATAAAGTAAATTGTTTCAGTCAAGCAGCAGGTTGATCCATCACTATGTGTTACTGAGGAACTCCTGAAAATAGCAGCACATAGAGCATCTGTAATCAACCAGTCCTCTCTTCTGACCACAGTGAGTAAATGGTAAAGATAGATAAATCCCTTAGAACGTTTTAGCTTAGAAGTTTTGCCATTAATCAATAGAAAACAAAATTAAGGTATAAAAAAATATAATGAAAACTGGCAAAATTTTCTTTAGACAAATTAGAAAATCCTACTTTCCATGAAAATATAAATCCAAAGCAATATGATTTTATTGTCAAAATAGATTATGTTCAATAGAATGTAATAGGACTTAAGCCATGTCCATGAAGAGACTCAGAAGTTCTGCTAACAGAGATGGGGTGAGATATTGATATGGATGGATTGAAGCAGAGTGTTTGTATCTGGGAGAAACAGCAGAGACAGAAAAAAACAGCAGCAAAAGTGGTGGGCAGGCAAAAGAACACCTTAAGTATAACATGAAATGAAGCTCAGAGTCTTTGTGTATTACTTGTTATAAAATATAGGGAGGAAAAACTTTCTCTTCTGTTTCATTCCTGTTGCTTTCAGAGGGATCAGACTTTGACATAATCCTTTTTATTTACAAAGAATGTGTGCAAACAAATACATGTCCCTGCTATTAGGATCTCTCAATACGGAAAGGACACCACAAAATTAGCTTTGATGAACTCATCTAGTGGAATGGGGTAACAAAACACTACTAACATACCAAATGACAAGTTCAAAAGGTGTAAAGGAATTTAGTTTTAATGTGCAACAGGATGCTGCATTTGAAGAACATCAACAATTTTTGGAAGAGGATATGGACATTTCTGAAAGTAAATGTTTTTACTCACATTTGTGAGTGAGTTCCACTGAAAAGGCAACCAACTGCTTACCTCATATTTGTATATTGTTAATGCTCATTATATGTTCCTATGTTATCATCTATTCCTAACAATGTTCCCATGACAAAATCAGAAGTAATGCATATAATTACATTTTTATTTTTATTTTAAAAGAAGACTGTGGGAAAAAAAATTCTTTACAAATGTCCCAAAGATCTTCTGGCTTCTGTGGAATACAGTGATCAAGACCAGCGTGCAAAGATTTCAAAACAGACTCTTTCTTATCTCCTTTTGTCCAGCTAGGGCCGTTTGTAGTGAATAAGTGCATTTCAATAAGCCTGCTGTGATTTTTTTTACACATAGAGACAGAATTTGGCTTTGACACACACTGAAGCAGCCCAGAACTTCTCCAGGGTCTTTATGGGAGTCCGTGTCAATGGAGAACAAGTGTGTGTCCTCTTTCTTATACTTTTGCTTTCTTGGCAGCCTCTTCTGACGGCTTTGAGACACAAGCATGCAGAGCAGGGCACAAACAGGGAATTCCTGCCTGACAGTAAAATATTTGGTTACAGGCTTACAGCAGGATTGCAGAGCCCTTCCTACTGCAAGAGCACTGAGAACTGACCTGTATGATAGATGATGTCCTCCACTTGGTGCTGTGCCTATACATGAGGGTCATATTTGTGAACTAAACAGAACATTACTATAAAGTGAGGAGTAACTCTAAGGTAGAGCAGCACTGTTGCTTTATGTGCATTTCAGATCTCTTATGACTGCTTGCTTAACAAAAGACTGAAAGGACTTGTTGACCAACTGAATTATTATTGGCACAAATTTTACTATTCAAAGTTTTGATAAAATTAATTATTCTATGAAACCATTGGCCTAAGAATGCACATTATTATTATAACACATATTAATATTTCATAATTTAGCAGTTTTACAAGGCAACAACATTTCTTGCCTAGCAAGTAATACTACTGCTAAAATTTAAAAGCTTGCTGTAGCACAGTCAAACTAAACATTTAGGATCTTGCTTTGCACCAAGATGACAATAAAAAAGAAAATTTCAGTGTAGGAAAGTAGAAAATTTATTCCACTATGGTAGCTGAAAGAGAAAATGGAAGATGTTAAACTTCATTGAAGTCATGGGAGTTGCTATAGGAAATTTAAAATCACTGGCTTTAGTAGGGCCAGGCTGGCACTAAATAGAAAATCCTTTTCCAAGATGTAGAGTGTAGGAAACTTTCAGATATTATGAAAGAAATACCAGAATAATATTAATTACATTAAAAGCTACTCAGTATCCTCTGTACATAAACAAGCCAGTCAAGCATTAGGACACCTCTATATTCTAATCTTATGGGGTTTATGAGTTTTGAGAAGATACAAAAAGGTAAGCTTTAACCTTTACAATTCTGCAGCTGTTCAGATAAAGCAGTATTTCAGTGAATCTATATTAATTTTGCCAAAAGCTCCACTCCTGTGACAACAGCAGGCTCTGGATTCATTTAGAATAGTCAAATAAGGAAAATCTAACTTAATAATTTGGACCAGGGGCTTTAATTTAATTCTTTCACATCCCAGTGACTTGCGTAGTTAGAATGCTGTTGTCTGCTCCACAGTGAGTTTCTCAATATTTGCTTTGGAAATAGGTTACTTTCTGTCTGTCTCTCTGTCTCATTATTTTTCATATGGATCCTGGGATTGGAGCACGTACAAGTATGGGGTGGCCTGCACCTCAGCTTATGCCATAACCACCAGTGGGGATTTTGGTGGCTGCATCCACCTTACTCCGTACTTTGGGGGACAGATGACAACCTGGAAGCTGGGCTGCAAGGGTGATCCAGGCATCAGGCAAATATTGCAAATATCACTAAAATCTATCATCTTACTCCATAAATAGTGGCCATTGGGCCATTGAGCTGTCATGCAGAACAGCAGGTGGCACATCAGGATATTCCCAAGTAGGGACACTTCTTAAGGTTACTCCTCGAAGCTGAGAGAATCCTTGTGGTGTCAGGTACTCAGTAAGTGATTGATAGCATGTTAAACTTTGAAATCTTAGCTATGTGATCTAGAGAATTAATTACACATATATAAGCCTTTAGGCATTAACCCTTGACCAAGTCTGGAGCCAGGAGCAGATCCAGTCATGCTTTTAATCCTCTCTGAGAAGGAATTTGGAAAGCAAGGGTGTCCTTTCTGAAAAACAAGGAGAGGGTCTTCTTGGCAGTTTTGTCTGGTCCTGTCTTCTATGCAGTAAGTAAGTGTACCTTGCCATTGAAGCATTTACCACTGAATTATGTTGTATCAATAAAATATATTGTTGCTTCTTTCTTGTGGCTGATGGACACAATTCCAACCGTGAAAAATTCCTGCAGACTAGGTAACTGGAAAAACCATGATCATTTAGTGAAAGTTCCTTAATTTGTCGTGCACACTTGAGGTGCTTCTTCCAAAAGTTCTGAAATTGCTCAATATCAGTCTGCATATTTCTTCCTTTAAACACACACCACATATTTAAAATTTAACTTATTTTTTAAATTTAATTAATTTAAAAAATAACAATGAGGCTTGCATGATGCACAGGGACATTTCAGATAAAATTGTGCAGAGAAATAAAATCTGTTTCCCGTTACTGCATTACTGAGGGTCTTAATTGCTATCTAAAGGTTGTTACAGTATTATCTGCTTTCAGTTGCTCAGTATTTCAAGGTATGCTTTTTTTCCATCTTAGTAGTCTACACTCTAACAGTTCCTCTATCATGACTTGCATGTTCTGTGCCCTACTTCTTCTCCTGATATAATTTCTGTCCTTTTTCTCCAAATCCAATCCTTTTCAAGATCATGTCGGTGGAATCTGGGCCAAAAAATTCATAATTCCCTTTTCAAATTGGGACTGTCTCCTACACTAATTTGATGATTCAGTAAAACATATGTATATAATTAGTCTGCAGTAACAGTGTGAGTCCTCTGTGAAATATGCTCTGAGAAGGATGAATATTAGAGCATTAACCTGTGTGTGAGGGGGTAGTGTAGCCCTGGAGTGCAAGAGTGATCAAGAGCAATTGATGCTGTCAGGGGCTCTTCTGGTGTTATTTTCAAATTTAGCTGTGTACCCTTTACATTCAAGAAAAATACAATAACATCACACTTAACGTGATCATATTATTTGTGATCATGCTAAAATTGCCAGTATAGGAAAAGAAAGTGTATTTGCCATGAGAAATCCAATTCTTGATTTTCCTAATTATTCTGAAACAATATTTTTGATAGGATTTTCCTATAGTTCCTGAGATAAACCATGAGAAAAACAGGAAACCAGAAGGAATG
>NW_005054348.1:561160-573074 GCF_000277835.1 Geospiza fortis
GTGACTGCACAACAGGAAAAATAGATTCACAATTTAAGTTTAAAATATGCTGGTATTGTTTATTATTGTTCAAAACAGCAGTCTGTTGTCACCAAAGGACAGAGATTCCTGTTGACCAAGGAATAGAAAGAAGGTGTCTGTTGGGATCCACAGTATTTTATTCGGCCTCTGCCAGGGTCGATCTCTGTAATGGCAGTATAAAGAGGAGGTTCAGAGCCATCTTTGCAGGACAGTTCAAATCACTTGAATCTCAGTGTTCATGGGTTTATGTTCAATATTAAAATCCTTATTTTCAGCCCAATGAGTGCCAATCAAATGTTATTAGTCATAAATACAACATTGTCTGTAGCTCATTGTCTGTGATAGAAAAGCCCTAATACTAATACCTAGTGTTTACCTTAGGATAAAAAGAATGATTGCAAGCAACTAAACTATTGCTTTCTAGATAAGCCATCAAAGCTGGTTGTAACCATGGTCATAGCGCATTACAGGTGCTGAATAAAATGAGTTTTCTTGCATCAAAAAAATAACTCACTCAGCAAAAGCATGGTGCACCATAAATACAGTAACAGGATACAACTTATTCATGTGACTCAGTTAGAACTGTTGATCTAAAAGCCGCAGGAGATGGAGTACATTTATGACGCTGAAATCTGCTGAATGTGTCTTTTATTATTTTTTATATGCAATGATCCATTATTATTATCATTAATGGCATTTAACCTGGATTTTTTTGCATTCATTTTGCATCTACTGCATATAGACATACATGAGCACATGTATGACCAACTATTTGTGTGTAATAATAAAAAGGTATTCCAGTGGAGAATATTCTTGTTCTTTTTATATCTTACTAAAATATTGATAGTAACTCATTCTTAAATGTAAACATTTTTAATGTTTTCATTTTAAACTTACTGATTTTATTTCATTCTTAATAAAGTCAATTACTGAAGTTTTCAGTAGTAACCGCTCAGTACCTGCCAACTGTTAGTTAACAATTAAGATAACATTATAATCAGCAGTAATCTCTGGTTTTGAATTTTAAGTTTCTGGCAGATCTTATTAGCTTTTATACCTTAAAATAAATATTAGAATTCAAGAAGGAAGTACAGACGATAAGAGAGTTAAAATAGAACAAAAGGGATCAGAAAGGAGAATGGATGGGTGGGTTAAACCCAAGAACAATGAATGGGTGGGCTTGTCCCTGTGGATCTAGCAAAGATTTTATTTAAAATTGAGAAAGGAAAAGCAATCATGGTTTCAATGCCAATTTTAGATCCAATGTACATATATCTGGATTCCCTGATGTCAAGAAAGCAATTTCCATCAGGTTCAAATTTTCTCCAGTCTATTAATCATCAGGATCAGCCAAAGCAGGTTCTGTCTTAAAGTCGATCTATCTAGAAAGAGAGTTTTAGAACATTGCTGAAGCCATGTTACTCCATAAACATCAGTATACATGTTTCCATGTGTTTTGGAAATCAACAGTGGGGGTTTTAAAAAAATTATTTTACATAACAAAAGGAATAGGTTTTTTTCTTATGCAAAAGTAGTGAAAAATCACACAGAACAGTTTTGAGTAAAAACCTGACCAGATTGTGCCCAAGCCACCAGGTTCTTGTTTAATTTATTTGATATTAAAAAACTATCATCAGGATATTCTGCAACATTCCCTTTCCATGCTTGGACTTCATCATCTTTATTATCAAAGGTTTTTTCCACTCCAAAAGCATCTGAACTTTCTGTAATTCAAGTCTATATTTTTTTTTGCCTGTGGCAAGAGGGTTAATTTCCTTCCTCTGTAGATATTTTTTACATGTTAAAATACTTACTGCGTCTTTCTCTCTCTCTCTCTCCCTCTCTCTTTAATATGCTGAATAACTACATTTTTCCTCTTTGAAGACTACTTTTTCTAAGCTAATGACAACTTTTTTGGTTTGGACTCTAATGGTCAGCATTATATATAAGACCATGGGTTAAAGTTGACCTGTGGAGTACAGCTGAGTAAAGCTAGAGGATTACTTCAAATCTCTGTCTTCTTTACATATCTGTGAGATGCTTTTCTTTCTTTTCCAGAACAAGCATCACTGTTGATACACATCTAATTTGTGAACCTCAATGAACTTCTTAGTTTCCATGCAGGACTTTGTTGCCTGGTCTGAATATAATAACCTGTGTTTATCTCTATAAATAAAATATATTTCAAACTAATTTGAATATACTTTGAATTGAAGTATTTTTCAGGAAGGTGCAGCTAAGTATTAATGTGTGGATATGAACAAAGGTGAGATATACAGTGACCTGTTTAAGGAAAGTGGACTCCAATGATACTATGGTGGCAGCATCCTTTGGTGCTCATTTCATCTGAAGATGAAAGGAAATGGGATTATTCAGCTTCCAGCACAAATTAAAGTCTTGACTGTAGTCACTCCATGAGCACAGGCTTCTACTGACAACCATTCCCTTAACACTGATTTCCACCTGCATTCCAGCTGCTTTCCACTCTTGTCCACCTTGCCTTGGGGACTCACAGGAAAGTGTCAGCTATTAAGGAAGATACATAATATGAGCTTTCAGAGTTCTCAGATATGAGTCAGCCTAATGACACGGAGTGCCCATCAAACAGTGAGATTCTAATTTTTTAAGTTTTTTTCCTCTGTAGGTTTTTCTTACAGTTGACACAGAAGTTGTGGTGAAGAGGTCTGTGCAGTAGTGGTCTTTATGTTCATAGGTTCCAAAGCCAGGGGTAATCAATCTAAGAAGGAAATGGGTTTGGACTGTGTCCCAATTACTAGATATATTTGCCATATCTGTATATTAATAATCTCTTCAGAAACCACAAATATTATTGTACATTTACGATTCAGAATTATTTGAGGAATCACTGGCATCATCAGTTTAGACAAATATAATGTAATATGGGAATATCAAACCACTCTGTATGTGTTTGTAGAGAAATACCCCATTATTTCATTTGAATTATTTCAGAACTATTGCAACTGCTCAAATCTCTTACATGAATAATGAGAAAACATTCCAGTTTTACTGTTCATTGAGCATGGGGCTTGTGAAGCCTTCAACAACACTAGTGTGAAACTCAGAAGGTTTCACTAAAATACTCAGAAATCCCCTTATGCTGTATTCATTCTGCTCTGTTCCCAGATGGATGTGGTGTGTGCAGTGCCATCCACAGAGCTGCTGTCTGCGTCATCTGTTCTTCCAGACACAAACCCTATTTATGATTACAGCTCTGTTAGCAGTGCTGTGCCTGCATCAAGGCACCCTTTGCATGCACTGCAATTACAGACGAGAAATGTAGGAAGATTTGCAAGTAGAATATGCAGTAGAGAGGCGGGCAATGGTCGTTTTTCACTTGCATTACCAACGTAAGCATCCTGTGGTGAGACAAAATTCTTTTGTACTCAGTGAAACTGCGTTATGTCCTATCCATAAATGTTATTTTACACTGCTGTAGGTTGGCAACCCAACTTAGAAATCATAATCAGGGAATGACTGTTTCAGCTTGCTAAAGAAGCCTTTCTGCTTTTTTTATGCTGAGAGTTTCTAGCATACTCAAAATGAATCTTGCAGAAAACATTTCTACTCTTTAAATGATAATGAAAATATGGATCTTATTTAAGACAAAACATTCTCTCTGTTATTCTTAGATCTCATCAGTGGATATGCCATTTGGATATCAAGGCTAAAGGGCCATTAAAGGTATTGCCAAAAAAAATTCATCCAGCACAAATATTTGTACCTTTTCAAAAACAAGATAACAACCATACCTGAGACACTAACAACCCATTTGGGAGCAGACAGGAACTATGATTATAACGTGTGATTTACCATAATGTTAACAGATAGTTCAGAAAGTGATGACAACCTACATGAGCTCTCTTGGGAGAACACGCAAACGCTAAAATCTACCTTCAGTGTAGAGTCAACATGCTATAATGATTGCAATTTTCATGAAATCAAGGTGTTTTCATAAACTGAATAATTACAGAAATTATGATGGTATTTTTTTTTTATCAGACATTTTGAGAACCATCAAGACTCTTGGTATTTAAAGGAAAAGCAACAATTTGAAAAGCAAAAAGAATGTTAGGAAATTTCAAAAATCTTCCCATTTTCACTGCAGTAATACATAACACACCTTTTAGGTTTGTGGTTTACTTGCAATCCTGAATCCCCTCTCAAAAAGAATATAATAATTTTATGAAGTGTAAATGGAGAGTTATAAATATGACCAAAGTAACAGTCTTTACTCAGGGAGGTATTGAATAGATGTCTGCATTTCAAAATGAAACAGGCAGTAAACAGACCTCTTTTACAGGATTAAAGTGAACTTTCTTGCCATGAAATTTTGAGGGTGTCAAGAGGCTATTAAACTCACAGTTCTACTTCTGGCACATTATATCCCTACACTGTAGTTTACCCTGTTCTGATAATCTTATTCAGTCATCTACCCTTCACTGCTATGAGAGAAGTCAAGACAATTTAGATCTCAAGCCACCACGCTGTTTTTCTCATCTGCAAACAAGAGCTATGAGGTCCAGAATGTTACTTGACTCTGCTCTGCATTGCAAGGTTGACCTTGTTCTTCATATTTGAAAGGAAGCGAGAGTTTAATCTTATCTCCTCTAGTGGAAAGGAATAACTTTCTCTTTGGTGCTGGTTTGGGGTAGAGTTAATTCTCTTCCAGTGGCTAGTGCGGGGCTGTGTTTTGTATTTGTGCTGAACACAAGGGTTGATATTATGGAGCTATTTTTGTTATTGGTGAGCTAGGCTTAGACACAGATTTTCTGCTTCTTGCACTGCCACTCTGGCAAAGAGGCTGGGGATATATGGAAAACTGGGAGAAGATGCAGCTTGGAGAGGTGATTCCAACAGACCTAAGAGATAATCTAGAAAATATGACATCATGCTCAGTACAAAAAGTGAGGGAAGAAGGTGGAAGGGGGGAATGCTCGAAGTGATGATTGATATTTGTCTTCACAAATAACATGTGATTCTGCCTTGCCCTCCTGCAGGTAGCTGAGCCCTTTCATGTCCGTGGGAAGTAGTGAACTAATTCCTTATTTTGCTTCGCTTGTGAGTGCAGCTTTTGCTTTCTTTATTAAACTGTCTATATCTCAACCCACGTATTTTATACCTTTTACCCTTCTGATTCTCTCCCTGATTCTGCTGGTGGGAGAGTGACCAGCTGCATGGGGCTTGGCTGCTGGCTGGGGTTAAACCATGACACCTTCAAGAAAGCCCTGTCCATATCTGAGCTGTTGCTTAGAGTCAGGTGGGAAAGACAGATTCACTGAAATCTGTTCTGAGAAATGCACAGATAGCATCCATTCTTAACAAATTGAAGGTTTTGTTAAGCTGTGTCTGAGAACAAGATTAGATGTATTTGATGTAGTTATGATAATTTGGTCAGATCATTATTATGCAGATAGATATATGTAAAGCTAGAACCTGGGTCAAGAGGCCTGCACTAACTTTTCAGATTTCATTGGAAGTGGCTTTTAAAAAAAGGAAAAATGTGTATATATAGTATTTTGCATTGTTTTCTTCATGTTTGATTTAAGATTAACTCAAAATCTTAAGGTTTTCTCCAGTCCTCCTGCACAAAAGCCTCCAGAAATATGTATAAGAATTAAACTGAGATTCTCATGTAGTTTTAAGAGCTTGTTAAAGGGTCACAAATGAGAAACAGAACTTGATTATATAAACTGAGATGCTTTAAAATAAAAGATTGTCCTGAGATGTGAGACCTTTACACCTAGTAGAGATGTGTTGAACATATATAGCACATCAGATGCATTCAGACCAAATAACTGATTTATTGTGACAGGCTGATGATTTCTTATTTGGTGTTGGGTTTTTTGTTGTTGTTTTTTTGGTTTTTGCGGGGGGGGGGGTTGGGGGGATTTTTTGGGGTTTTTTTTTGAGAGAGAGGAGCAATGATTTTAGATATTTGAAGAAAATATAAAGTGCTTTTTTGGGAAAAGAAAATATCTAGGCAATATTTTTAGAATATATAGGACTTGTCATCTATATATGCATTCCGCAGAGTTAATTTTAAAATAATGGAACAAAATTTCACATTAAAAAATGTGTGGTTGCTGACAATTTTAAGGAAACTTCAACTCAAATTTTAAATCATAGTGAGAGCTGGTCTGCTAAATGATTCTGTGTCACTTGGCACACAACATTTGAGAGTAAATGACTATTGTTTCTTTGTGCACAAGGGATATTTCCTTAAGGTTATTTATTTCTGCCTGAATAAAGGAAATTTAGGAAATTGTTATTGCCTGAATGTTTTTTCCATTGAAAACAAATTTTACTTCTGTCTTTCCTTGAAGGTTGATAAATTCCTTCTGTGCAGAGCGATATCTTCACCATTTCACCTGCAAAGTGAAGCTTTGTTTCATAGTAAATCCTTTACGGTTCATCTCTGCCAGGGCAAAGGGGAAAATGGAACGGTGACAAATGAATTCAAGTTGGCTACCAATTCTGGCTTGCAAAAGTTTAACATAAGAAGCATTTCCTTGAATATTCTTGTCTCTCCATGAACTCTATATTTGCATTTTGAAGAAGTCAGCTGCCCTTTGTTTTGCCTCAGTTAGTGTCACTGTGAAAACACTGACATGAGGATCTTCACTAAGAGTTTCCAGGTCACTAGTCCCCTTCCGTGGAGATGCTGTGCAGCTACTTGAGGGTTGCCTGCCAATGTCAAATAGATAGACTCATAAAGGGGCTTTGGTGTCCGGTTTTATCCTGAACTAAATAGTAATTTATTATAACATAAGCAAACAGAAATATGGCAACCACTGGTAACGCTGTATCTTGTCTAATATGTTAATGTAAGCATGGTTCCTGCCTACAGTAACATATTAGCTGCTTGTGAGCAAAGACAGAACAGAGACCTTTTTCAAAGCAGCTACTTAAGACCAGCTGCCACTTCCTATAAAACAGTGTCCAGTTTATTTAATGAGTCTAGACATCCATCTATCCATGTGTCTTTATGTAAGACACAAATTCCTAAATCTAGTAGCAAGTGCTTTTTGTTGTTTTCCTTGAGTGTTGCATGATGAGCTTGGGGACAGAAAGTCCTAAAGAGGAGTGTCTGAGCACTGAAAGTGAAATATATTTGGGTTGTTCATAGCACAGTCTTGATTAATTATTTCATTCTTCCCAAAGACTTTTCTTTGGCAGCATTCTCTAAGCATTATCTTGGATTCTAATAATTCTTGTGTTCATGCAATCATCTGGTTGTGTAGTTACATAGCCTTCATCTGGGACAGCATATGCATGAATCCAGTAACACCAGCCAAGATCTGAAATTGGAAAAGAATCCAGGTATTTTCCCCAGTCCACTTTGGGTAAGCAAATGACATGGGAGCACATGTAATGCTAGGCTCTGTTTAAACGTTTCAGTGAGAGTGGGGAAAGCCTTTAGATTTCAAGCTTTAAATGTGTAAACTGCTTTCACTATTTATGAGTGGGTTAGAAAACAGTACTACCACATTGGTGAAGCAGAGAATTCAAAATTTGTGAGGTGCAGGGTATGAATGCTTTCCCTGACACATGCCACTGTTTATATTTCCTGACTGGATGCCACAAGTTTATGAAATGTGAAATCAAAGAACATCAGCCAGACATTTATGACATTTACTGAATTTATTAACCTTTTTTAGATGTGGTTTGGAACAGAGAACAGCCTAGCCACATGAGAAATAGGTATTATCTCAATATTAAGATAGCAAAATCGTTCAAAATTCATTTTTGTATCCTCTCACTCAGGGAAATTTAGTTTAGATTAACACAGTAAGTCTGCTACTAACACATATTCTAAAGAATATGGAGTTGTATTATAAAGGTGCAACATCTTGAAAATTTAAGTTGAAGGTGTGGAGGGGATTTTGAGCATTATTCTTTTAGTCTTCTGCTTATGTTTCATTTGAAATATAAATATTTTCCTTTATATTTAGCACCAGAGGTTTGAAGGATTATGATGCTTTTATAGTTTGTTTCCATGTCTGGTTATCAATGCAGTTATAAATGCAAAGAGTGTTATAGTCATGAAATATCCTTAATTGGAAAGGACACACAAGGATGCTTGTAGTCAGACTCCTGGCCCTGCACAGCAAGCCCCCAAAATCACACGATGTGCCTGAGAGGTTTGTCCAAACTCTTCTAGAACTCTCTGAGGCTGTGACTGCTTCCCTGGGGAGCCTGTTCCATTGCCCAAAGACCCTCTGGGTAAAAACCCTGTCCTAATATCCAAACTAAACTTGCCTTGACACAGCTTCATGATGCTCCTTCAGATCCCATGCCTGGTCACCAGAGAGAGGCAGGTGATCAGCGCCTGTCCCTCCTCTTTTCCTCACAAGGAAGTTGTAACTGCAAGGAGGTCTCCCCTCAGTCTCCTCTTCTCCAGGCGGGACAGACCAAGTGACCTCAGCCACCGCTCTTGTGGCTTCCCTCAAGGCCCTTCACCATCCTTCTGGCCATCCTCTGAACTCTCCCTGATAGCTTAATGTCTTCTTTATATTATTTTGCCCAAAACTGCACACAGGAGTTGAGGTGTGGCTACATCAGTGCAAAGAAAATCAGCACAATCGCCTCCCTCAATTGGCTGTGCCTGATAAACCCCAGGACACAGCCAGCCCTCCGGGATGTGAGGGCACACAGGTGGAGTCTAGCTTGTTTGTTTTCTTCATCATGATGTCACTTGGAACTCAAATAATAATGATGATTACCCAAGTTTGGTGTTTTTTCACTTTTATCTGTTAGTATTCCCTTTTGGTAACCAGAGACTATTGGAGCCCTTAAAGGGAGGCAACTCATTCCAGAGTTTTCCTTTAAACTGTCACAAACCAAGACAATGAGCCAAACTATAAAATGTCTTAGAGAATCCTTTCTGTCATCTTATTTCATTTTTAAAATTATTTTTCTGCCCTAGTATAAGATGTAATTTTATTAATCCTAATTGTTAAAGGAAATATGGTGTTCTTAAACAAGCTAAATATATGCCCTGCAAAGTATTTCTTATCTTGTATAAAAGGCAGTAAACGAGAAATTGCAAATAAACTTGAGAGTATGAAAAGGCTTATTTTCATATATTATGCAAATATGGAACAAAACAGAAGTATAAAAAATCTCCTGAAAAATGTATGGAAAAGTGGCTTAAGGTGATAATTCTGTATTTGGACTGACTTGCCATTTTCAGTGCAGACATTGTAATGCACAGAGTCCTGTGGGGAAGGAGTGAGTTTTGCCTTATTTGGTTTAGGTATATCAGTTAGAAAGGCTTTCCTTTAAGGAGTATGCATTCTAATTTCTTTTTTTTTAAAGCAGATGTTTTCTGGATATAGAAAAAATGCTGAAATTAGGGCACATTATTCAGATACATGCTGGAGGAAATCAGGAGCTCATAAGGCAGATAATATTATCGTATTCTTGTTGTCATGGACACATGGCCAAGATTGTTAAAAATTAAGAAAGACTTTAGCTTTTTCTTTTGAAATTCTTGTTTTCCAGAACCCTGAACATATTTTTGGAAGCTATCTTGCTATTTATGGGATGAATAATACAGACCAACTCTTAAATTAAGAGAAGATACCTTAAATCTAATGCACATGTCTCCAGTCTTAATGTTTAATTATGTTTGTGTGTCTTTGTTTTTGCAATGTTATATCCTCCTTTACAACTTTTTGTGAACAGCTTTTCTCTTTAAGTGATTGTCCAGCATCACATAGACCACGCCCATGCTGTATATCAAACTGGAGTCTTAATGTTACCCATATTGAATTAATTTCTTTTCTCACTTTCTTTCAGCTATCAGTTATTATTATATTACAGTTATTATTATCAATAAATAAATATTGATTGATTTATTGTAATTTTAATTTTTTCCCTGTACAGATTTCCCAGGGACTGGATCTCCCCTGCAAACTCTCCAGAACCAAGGTAGGCCATACTGCCCCTTTTTTCATTTGCCATTAATGACCTCTGAATCACTCATATCCCCAGCTTTCAACCCTCTTCGGCTCCTCAGTATCATGACAAATGCTTGCCCCACAGGAGCATCCCACGTCAGCTCTGGACACCCCCCTGTTGGAGCTGACCCACAAGGAAGCACAGATGCTAAGCCAGAGCAGCGGCAGCAAACAGCCATCCTTGGAGCTGGCTTCTGGGGGACCCTTCCTAAGGTGACACATGCTGTGTGGCTGACACACACATCTCAAATGAAACTTATCAACAGTGAAAGGACTCCATTGTGTCTCCACTCCAGGGCTGACATCTAGTAGGTTGCTGATGGACATGGTAACCTATGAGCTTTTGTGCAAGGTGCTGCTCAAAGTTTGGGGTTCTTTGCATGCCAAACAGGAGGGTATGAGAACAGGTTAACACTGTGTGGCAGCCCATACAGACATCAGACTTCCTCATACCTTTGCATGGGAGTAGCTGCTGCTCTCCATTACCTCGTACCATTGTGCTCGAAGCTTTATGTCATGTCTTTTGTATCTTTATCTTCCTTTTTTTCAGTCTTAGTTCACGTCCACAGCCTTTTGTGGCCACAAATAAATGACTTAGTTAAGTGTTCCTACAGTCTTTCCTCTATGCCAAAACCTCCTCTTTTTGCTCTTTTATAGCTTTCTCTCTTTTCAAATCTATTAAATGTCTTTATACAATATGCCAACAAAAATAAGCACAATGCTCTGAAGCATGAATCTTCATCTAAATAGTTGTTTATATTTTAGATTTATTGATATTTAAAAAAAATCACTTTTAGAAATGGAGATGGCAAGAAATTTCATTTTACTCTTCCTTAAATGCGTACAGTGCTATCATTACTCACAGCAACCCAATTGTGTCAGAAATCCCGCCCACAAGGAAAAACTGCATTTCTTGATTCCTTTGACACGCATTAGACCTGATGTTTGGCTTCGTTTATAAGTTGGCTTAGGTATATTTAAATCCAAAACCTATTGAACCTGAAGGTCCAGTGGTCTGGATCTGCAAGTAGATGGAAATTGTCATGAGGAAGGTAAGCACAGCACAGCAAACTGAGTTTGACTTCTCTGGTACATGCAATTCAAAAGAAAGGCAAAACCATGGAGCATTATATTGTTCTAAGTGGATTCATATTTCAGCTCTTTGCTTCTGTAGAAGTTTTGTGTAACATGCCTACCATTTCCTGCTAGTACACAGTTTTACTGCATATCTCCTTGTGGAAAAAACCCCAAAAGTGTGATGAAATAGACATGCTATCCAAAAGATTACAAGTGAGTCAGCATTGCATTGTCACTACTCCTTTAGTTATGGCAGTTTGTTTATTTGCTTGTTTTGATCATATTGTGTTCCTTTCTTAAGGTAAGAACAATCCTCTCTCAGGTGCAGATGTGGGTGGCTGCCTCTTTCTGACTCAGTCAGTCACTTCTTCCACCAACAAGCAGGAATATCTCAGCACACTCTACTTTCCTGAAGCATAGACACCTGGTGTCAAGGCAGGATTGACAGACACCTGGTGCCATGGCGGGATAAACAGAAATCTTTCCTTTAAGAAATTTTTGACAGGAATTAAAGGTAACTCAGAAATATTTAAATAAGCATTTCTTCCAGATATTTCCTTTGTGCACTTGAGGGAAGATCTGAAGTTGATCTTAGCAACATGACTACTGTGCTAATATTCTGACTCTGAAATGACTCCCCATTGTGGTTTATATGACAAAGAAAATATTAGTTAATAGAGTACTGGTGTTACTCTATCTGCAGGATGGCAGAGTCTTAGGATTAGCATTTGAGATTTTCATCTTTTGCAGAAGAGGATATAACACTGTGTGCAAGCGTTTTTAAAATGTCCTCATGAAAACATTGCTTTCAATCTAAGTTTTTGAATCTGCGG
>NW_005054348.1:573086-596927 GCF_000277835.1 Geospiza fortis
ATCACAGGGACATAAAAAAATCAATTTGGTGACTGTGGGAAGCCATACAGCCTTCATCCACTCTTCTCTGCTCTCCACTATAAGCTCTAAAACTTGGTCGTTGACAGACAGTAAGGTAAATTTAATGCCTTACTCTGGGAGTGGTTGCAATAAATCACAGTGATGACAGCATAATGCAAGCAAACTCTCTGCTGGCACTGCCTGGGCTGTATAGAATGCTTGTCTGCACTCAGATCCAATACTAATGGAAAAACAGGACAAGAAAATGGAATATGACTGAAATGTAGATTAACTGGATAGGAATCTGCAGAAGGAAAGTGAAAATAGAAGCACACTGACAAAATGCAGGAGGGTTGCTTCCACTGGCAAAGGCTGTTGCACTTGGCTTTGCTTCATTCAGCAAAGGACATTTTACTGGCTAACTTTATTATGAATGGAGGGTGAGGAAGAAGACCTGGATTTAATTTATTACAGAAATTTTTGTAAACAAAGTTATTGTTGGTACCAATTTGGGTAAAATATTTGAAAAATTATTCCTTTTGACTTTGATTTAAATAAGCACTTATGGTGCTTCTATTTTCTTCTTTTTTTTTTTTTTATTTGTGTGGGAAGGTAATTTGCATTCAAAACTCTAGTTCAAGATAATTTAAAAAGCAGGTTTCTCTCTTATACAGACTTAAATACACAATGTAACTTTTCTTACTGGGCAATTGAGAGGCTGCAATATACTGATGTCCAGATTTCATTTAGAAGGAACTGACACATGCAAGAGAAAAAAAAACAGCTGAACTATTTTTTCTATATTGTTACAATATGATTATTTTAATCCAGAAAAAAGAAATATCGCATGAAAGAGAGATGTTATCCATCAATATTGTATAAGTTTCCCCCCTGTTTATTGCAAAATAATGAAACAGAACATGTACGTTTATTATCATACATGGTTATCATTCAGATGTTCAATTTATGCTATAAAATATTCTGTTGAGCCTTGGCTGAAGTGTTTTTCAGAAGAAAAATAACAGCTGGGGAAATGGAGTTAGATGGGAAACTTTTAGTTCTGCTCCATTTATGATAAGTTTATCTTTATTTTTTTATGAATGTAACAATAGTAATTGAAAAACGTGGATTTCTACGTCATTCCTTTCACCTGCAGAACATGCCACTCAGAAATGCATTAACTGCATTAAATTTGTATGGTTCTTTACTTTAAAAGGCTTTTTATTACCTACCAGGGTTTTCTTCATAGGATTTTTAATCTGTGTAATATTAAAAAAAAAATTGCCACATGATAGTTAATTAAAACAAGAAATACATTTTTTTTAAACCCAGAGGTAGTAAACACTGAAATATTAAATATATTTCTGACATTTAAGCTATATGTAGAAATTGCAATACTCAAAGGCTTGCATAAAAGGACACACTGCAAATTGCACGAAACAAAATTATAAGCAGAAAATATATAATCTATAGCAGTAACATGAGGTATTATATGTCTGATTTCTCAAGAAAATAAAAAAGAACTATCAATTTAAAGACATAATGAGGAAGCAGAAGAAAACAATTTTTCAGACTGAAAAACATAATGGTTGCTTTCTTAGAGCTACAAAAGTTCATATCTTCCAGGTATAAATAGCTAACAGTTGTCAAAGCAAAAATTCAGAATAAACCATTTGAGTGTGGAAATTGCACTACAGAAAACCAAAGTCTCAGGCTTTCCTGGAAAATATCAACATGCTCAAAAAAATATGTACAGGCTTTGATTGCTTTCAGAAGCATCCTTTGGCATTTTTAGGAATGTATTAATATTATAAACAGGCTAGTCTGATTCTCAACATGTGTTCTGAGCTGAAAATGTTCTTCCCATGGACTCCATAAGGGAAATATAGCACAACCTGAAACATCAAAATGTTATACTTGAAGAAACATAAGGCACTTTATTGCAAAATACAGGCCAGTCCTGGTAATTGCTCCATAGAAGAAATGTATGCAGCATTTTATTTTTCCACGGTGCTGCTTTACAGGCTCCACATGGAAGATGTAAATTAATGTGTATTAACAGAGGATTTTCTTGCAAAATTTCCTCTGTTTCCCAAGTGTGTTTGTTTGTACCCTGCCCCTTATAATGTCAAGTGTTTCAAGTGAAAGATACAAGAGGAACCCTGCAGTTTCTGCTGAATCTGAAGTATTTCAGCAAAATGTAGTTTTCCCCTTTTTTAGTTTCCGGATATTTGTGGATTTGGTGCTTGTGCAGACAGCAGACAAAGAGGATGCTAAGCCCTCAAAGTACTGCTAGGAAAGAAAGAGACTCTGGCTCATGGAGTTACTTTAGGTGGCCTATTTCTTTGCAATACAGATTATTGCTTTCTGAGGCAGGAAATGTTCTTGACACACAATTAGGAATAGCTCTGCTAAGACAGAAACCAGCAGTAATAAAACCTGATAGCTGGCACACACAAGACAATAGTCAGCTCTTTGTCAGGGTCACCCTGTTTGTCTTGATGTTGGTTTCTTGCTGGGGATAGGGGAAAGAAAGACTGATGCTGAAGAACATTTTAATGATGAATTTTCAGCTGTAAGCATTTTGCAGTTACCCAGACAGCTGCTAGAGCAAGCCAAGGAGCAGCAGGGTGCTTAGCTCCTGCCTCTCACTTTGGCAGTCACACATCATGAATTGTACCTGGGACCCACATTGGGAAGGGAGGCATTTAAAGCTCCCTGCAAGAAAAAGGTGGAGAAGCCCTTAATGGGCATGCCAGCAGGTGAGCCTGGAGGCAAGCACAAGGGGACACTGAGCCCCTCTTCTTCATAGGGACACAGTGGAGATCCTTCCAGGTCCTCTCCATCCTGGCTCTGAGCCTACCATAAGAGTAGTGTTTGTAGCTTCACCCATGACCAAGGAAGAGAGGAGCTCTCCCTCTTATTCCCCAGAGACTGGTGGCCAAGGAGGGGAAGCCCTGACAGTGTGACATCTGGCAGAGGTGACTTTCCCTTCCTGCTTTCCCCTCCTGCATATTCCCCCCCCTGCCCTGGCTTAGTCAGGTATCTGCAGGTGGAAGGGAAAGTCACCTCTGCTACTGCCCAGATGGCAGCAGAGCTAATTGTACTCTGATGGGGTATTAGTTCAAGAACTCGAGAAGCAGAGGATGAGGAATAACTGGCTAACTTAAGAAAAGCAGCATAATTTTTAATGTCTTCTCACGATCAATGTAGAAATTGAGCATCTCTTTCCACAAATTAAGAAAAAAATTTTTTTTTATGACCCTTAAATTATGCCTAATAACAAATACGGATGGTATGAGATGAACTATGAGATGTATCATACTTATGTTGAGTCTTATTCTCAAGTAAGCCAAAAGTCACATTATAAGGAGAAGTTATCTTGTATGTGAAATATCAGTTACACTGGTATCAGTTACACTGATATTTTACTAGTTTTTTTTTAATGTAGGCATCTCTGATGGTTTTTTGAAGATGATGCAGTAATCAGTGCCTAGAAAGCCTTTGATAGAATATGGAAACATATGTAAACTAGTTTTTCAGAAGAAAAAATGAGAGATTATTTCTCACCACAGGCTGAGATTGCATTAATGCATAATTGTGGGAAACCATAAAATCAGAGGGTTTTGGGAAAGCTGCAAAAGGCAGGCCTCAGAGGCAGCAGAACTGTGGTTAGAGCTAAGCAGTAGCCATAAGATTGGTCAGCAGAAAAATTATTTAAGAAGTAGAAAAGTAAGGACAAATAGAACAATGGTCTGTGTATTAACGCTTGTCTAGAACAATTCCCTAAGCTGCAGAAAAGTTTATCTAGTGAGATATTAGGAAGTTATAAGTTTAATAATGGAGCACTGTGCATTCTGTTTTAAGGCTTATAAGCAGGCATTGTATTTGAAATAAGCAGGCATTGTTTCAACCAAAGGTACATGTGGTTGGATGGAACTACTGTCCATATGCTTTTGCTTTGTCTGATTGGCCAAAAAACTTATTAAGTAAGTTGTAACATTAAGTTCTTTGTCTGCTGCCTGGGATGTGAGCTGATGGCATCTTCCCACTGTCATAACCATGTAATGAGACTGATGCTGGAAAATAAAACAGCTCAAGACATGTTCCTAGCAATCCTGTTGTGTTCATGGTTTGTACATAGCCCCTGGCTGGCGATACATAGTCAGATAAATATTAATTTTAAAAGATATACTGCTGAACTTACATGTTGCTAATGGTGTTACCATGCAGCTCTACAATATGGTATTACCACTGTTAGCAATTGACCAAAAGTGTTCTGAGTTTGCAAAGCCTGTGGTCTGAGGATTTTCATGCCTGCTCTGTCTGAACTTTTATTGACCTGCCAGCAGCTTTACTTTAATGCAGTTTAGCTATAACAACATATTTCCTAATTGCAGATTGTCTGCAGCTAATTTGTTTTCCTTTGTTCTGATGACTCTAACATGATGATGTCACATATAGAATCCCAGGTTGGTGAGACAGCAGCTGGAGAAGTGGAGACACCAAACACAGCTTACTAGTGAGACAGGGAAGAGGCTGGCACTAGAGACTGCAAGGCCTCCAAACTGCTCAGGCATGATTGGTCAAAGAAATACATACCTGGGTGTCGAAAGGAAAAGAAAGAAAAAGTACCCAGAGCGGAAAAAAGACACCGTAGGCAGTATGTTTGGACATAACATGGAGCAGCAGACCAAAGAGGAAAGAATGAGGTGTGAAAACATGATAGCAAACATAGAAAAAGGAGGCCAAGTGAGGTGAAACCATGAATGTGACAATGGTGCTCCAACTCCAGATGCTCAGAGCTTGCCATGGACCTCCTGTGACAGTGGTCACTGGGATTTTCCAGTGAGGTAAGAGACCAGAATGTTGACTCCATGTCCAGAAAGCTTTATTTATTATTTTATGATATATATATATTACATTATAACTAACTAAAAAGAAATAGAAGGAAAAGGTTCATCTCAGAGGCTAGCTAAGAATAGGAAAGGAATGATAACAAAAGGAGCTGTCTTGGGCTCTGTCCGAGATAGCTCAGCCTTGATTGGCCATTAATTATAAACATCCAAAAAGAAAAGGATTTTCACAAAAGATGTCTGTGACAACCTCCCACTGCTAGAAGAGTGAAAGGGAACCCTAGGAAAAGTGATAGAAGCTAAGATGTGTGTGCATACCACTGCCAATCCTATTCTTCTTTTTTTTTTTTTCTCAACAATTAGATTTGGATGAAAAACTGTTGCACTATTTCAATTTTGATTATATGAGCAATAAACTTTTGTCTTTATATACATAAGGCATGCTTACTCTGAGGCCACAAATAAGGTGCAAATGTAACTGTAGGCATTGACTTTCAAAAATTTCCTCTCCTCATTAATTTCTCCTTCATATATATTAAACTCGGTCATAAATAGGGTGTGTGATATTACATTGTGTTCATCCTTAGTTTTCAGCATGACTATCTGGTCTGTAATATTTCACTGTGATTGAAATTGATTAGCCCTGCTTCCTCCAAAGGCCAGCAACAGCCTCTAAATAATAAAAAGCATAGGAGTCATTTAACATATACCCAGAATTAGCACTGACATCTTTGGCACTATCAGTCCCATTTGTGAGGTGCTGCACAAATATGAGTGAACACTGTCCTAGCCCTCAGTTCACAGTTACTGTAAAGAAACATGCTTCCTATGAACTAATACTATTTCACCAAGTAAGTCAAGCTTATTGCTGGCCCAAAGTTATTAAGGCAATAGTGTATTTTCTGGGCCTTAAGGACATTTTAGTCTGTCCTTCTCCAATGTTTCTCATTTCAGCCGCTGCAATGTTTGCCACTGGCTGATCCAGCCATGGAGCTATGACGTGTGCCACATCTCTGTTACTGGGATACAAATATCTCTTTTTTCTTTTTCTAAATATAGCTGCAGCTACAAATGGCCAGCCATTAGTAAACAGAATATTCAACAATTTCAATTAAATTCATTGTAACTATACTCCAGTTTTTACTGAGCCTATCTGTGGTATCAGAAACACAGAGTGGATTGCATGTCTCTTCCAAAGACTGAGTTATATTTTCAAACCCCAAAAGTGTATGTGTTTGCTATTAAAAATAATAAATAAAGCTTAAAAAGTCACTACATGGTTAGAACCATCTTAACATTAGAACCTATGATTCTACAAAAGAGCAATTCTTTAAACAATCTGCTGTGATCCCTAAAATTATAGGAGGTTTGAAAGGGTCTATTGATTCTATGGCAGAACAATAGATGTCCTGTACTTAACTCCTTAATTGATTTTAATGATCCTGATGGATACCAGCCAAAGAGTTGGAACAAGTTGTAAGGTCAAACCAAATTATTCCTTTTGAACATTTCCGCAATCAAATCTTCTTATGTTATAAATTAATTTGAAAAGGAAAATGGTCAATTATAGCACTTCATAATTAGAAACCCACATGCAGAAAAGCTAATGAGATGTATCTGAGATTTTCCATGCTCCATGGAGGCTTGCAGTAGAAGAAACTGAATAATTGTTTTGTGCCATATTGCATACAGAATTTCACTCAGTGTGAAAAGAAAATACACTCAGGTCCATTACAAGGGGGATTTTATTTTGGTCAGATTATAATGAAATGTTTCATACACAACAGTTTTAGGAAAGAAAAACAACTTTATACTTCAAACCAATTTTAACATTTAAGAGTAAGGACTATTAAAGGTTAATATTTTACCTGATAAACAGCTCATCTGCAATATGTCTCTGTGGCTACGCACACTTAAACCAAGAAAAATGTGACAAAATTCAAATTATCATACCTCTGTTCCACTGTGAGATAACTATTTCACTTTTCCAGGCAAGTTGCTTATCTTTCCTTCTCTGTCCCAAACCCTGATGTTTTTTTGGTCTGACCTCCTCTACTCTGAAAGGTGGTGGGAAACTCAGGGAAGACTGTATTTGAAAGAGTCAGTGCGCCCTTCAAGACACATGTTGGGGACAAATATACCCCTACCCTGTACAGGTAGGGCTGCAAGGTAATCTGTGGGGCAACTGAGGTCTCAGTAACCTTCTACTCATGATGGAGGTCTCTGATCATGCATCAGGACACTCTTGGCTTGAGTACAATTTCAAATTAACTTGTGCTTCAGATGAAGTTTGGAAACATTTCTGCTTCGCTTTTCTTCCCCCCTCCCCATTCCTCTGTCCCTTCCCATTAATTGTCCCTACCCAGTCCCTCCTTATAATACTTTTATCAATAATTAAAATATTTATAGTGAAATGCAAACACTGAAGTTAAATCAACAGGAACCTTTGTGCCAATAGTACACCTTCATGAGTCACCTTGTTTCAGGCACATTTTACAACACAGAGACTTTGTAAAAAGCTGGGCACAGCACAGAGAGCACAGCAGTTATTTACAGGGGGCAGTGCATGCAGTAGGTGGCTAAGACCAACACAGTTACAGACTAAACACTAAAATGTTCCTCTGGACAAAACACCTCTGCAGGCAGCTCTGTATTGGGGATGAATTGGAGAGCCTTTGCTTGCAGAGAAGGCTGAGCCTTGGTCTTACTGTGTTACCCACCACAGGCTCTCCCGATCCCTTTCCCCCTTTTTTTTTTTCTTCACTTCTTCCTATCCTTTTGAATCCTGGAGCTGCTAGATGTTATACGGCATCTGTGGCTGTGGGACACCTTATCTCTTGCCTGCCATTTGGTTGTTCCAGCCCCAGCACCTTCTCACACCAGCGCAGCCACATTGAGCCCAGGTCATGCACCAGGGCTGCACAGACACCAGGCTTTGAGTCAGAATGGCTGCACCTAGGATTCAACACATATCTAATGGTTTGTTCCCCTTCTTATTCAACTGCCTTGAAAAGTATGGAAGCCAAATTAAGTTTTAGAATTGATCCTTTCCTAGAGGAAATTCAAATTGGTTTTGCTCCTCCTAGATGGAGGGTACACCTTGGGAGGAAGCCCAGTTGATCAGGAAGATATCTGAACATTTTGCCAGTCCATACTTGACCTTTGTGACAGGCAGGATCCCTTGAAGAGCCACAGGTAGATCATTGTCTGTTGTCATCGGGAACTGTATTGCTGCCTTTTGGGGGTGGAAAAATAGAGCAGCATCCCCTATAACACAAGAACCTGCAAATTATTTCAATGAGATCCTGTTGCTGGTGACCCCATGAACTATAAAATTCTGTGAGAAAAGATCTTGTCATAGCCACTTTTATTTATGTGGCAAGATACAAGGAAAAAAAGCACCAGTAGCCAAGCTGACGTAACTCCAAAGGTTTGCTGGTGCCACAACAATCTATATCAGCTCAAAGCCCTAAATCTAATAAATCAAGTATTTTAAAAAGTTTTGTTAAAGTTAGATGAAATGAATTGGGTGCATGACTTTGCTAACAAGAACAAAACGGAAGTGCTTGTACTTCACAACAAATCTTGACCTTTTTCTGCAGTTCATTTTCTCTGGTTTAACAATTTCAGAACTATTATTTTCACTTGCAACTCTTTATGAAAAGCTTTGAGGCTGTAAAAAAGTTGGCAAACTTTCATACTCTTATCTTTCTCCAATCTGCTGCTTAAAACAAATCACCAGAGTCCTGTGAGTTGACAATCACTTGCAAATGAGGTACTGGTTTCTGCATGTCAGAAAACTCTTTTCTACAAATAAGCATGGACCAGAAATCATACAACAGATTTTTATTTATTGGGAAGTGCATGTAGTGATTGTGGAAGAGTAGTTGCAGTAAAAACAAATTCAGGAGACATTGATATTTCATTTATATAAAATAGATATGGATAGATTTAAAGTGATATAAATATTTTAAAATACTAAAATGTAAGCAAGTAAGGACCAAGTGAAAAGATTGGGTGACCAAACTATGGCAAATAGTTAACATAAAGCTGCACAGTCCCAACTAAAAAATAATTTTGAGATTTTTGAGCCTCAAAATAGATTTTAGGAGTTCCAATTAATTTGATTGTGAAAATTTTATAAATCACTCAATAAGATACAGAGGCAGTTCATGTAGGCTCATAAAGTTTAGTTTTTATGTAAAGGTAGAAGCCCTGTTAAGGAAGGTCACTTTGGTGGTCAGTGAAGGCCTTTTATTCATAGGCATTTGTTTCTTACACTATTTTTATTTGCAGAAGGTATACTTTTACATCTGCCTTTTCTCTAAGAAGACACATTTATATTTTATATCTTTCCTCTCAGTCAAATTCCTTAATGCTGCCCTGACTGGGCAAAGAGCCAGGCTGGTGGCACAGACCCTGCCCACCAGGGCTGACTCCACATTGCAGCACAAAAACCTCATGGCAGATAACAGCCTGGTGGGAACTTAGAGGTATTTTATTTCCTTTAAGCATATGAAAACAAACCTCAGTTTTTAAGTTGTGATATTCATACAAATTTATGCAGACTATTGCAGAAGAAGCAATTCTGTCTTCTGAGTATAGTGTTTGTACAGTTTTTGCACAGGAAAAAGTTAAACAGAATCTGTCATTGCAGAACAAAGAATAACAATTCTCCTATTTTCATTTCGGAAAATAGAAAAAGAATATTATTTGAAGTCAATTTCATCTATATATTACCTTTGAAACAATGCTACAGTATGTAAAAATCAATGCAAATACTCAAAGTTCTGGTGAAATTAAGATGCACTTGGGAAGTGAGTGTCATAGTGAGAAAAACCTAAGAACCACAAGGACTGCATGCTCTACATGACTGGCTCCTACCTAGTGGTCTCTGGAAGGACCATAACCTCAGATGGGTGTGAAAATTAGCATTAACTCTTTGATCTTCATACCACTGGGGTCTTGCAGAAGGGTAAAGACTTCCTTAACAGCATGAAAAACACATCAGGTTGATCTGAGAATGATAAAAATTTTCATTGAAGTGAACCATTCAGGTACGATGAGTTTTCAAAAATTTTTGGGTAGTTTTTTTCCTAATTATTATTTTTATTTTACTTTATAACAGGTATTTTTATAGGGAATGTTGTATTTTTGAAAACTTCCATGACTCTTAGTGAGATAAAAGAAGATTTTAGCACTCAAAAAAATCTTTTTCATAGGTCACAGAAGTTGTTTTTTCCAACAGAGCTGAACAGAAAATATCAAAGTTGGAGAATACAAAACAGAAGTTAAAAACCAGATAGAAAGCATGAAATAGGATGTGATTTGATAAATATATTCCTTGTCTCTATTCATATCTCAAACACAGGATCTGCTGCTAGTTATTGAAAAAAAATCAATTGAAGTTGGAAGAGAGCTATGGAGCTGGTCAGATCCAACTTCAGCCCAAAATGGGATCAAACTAAAAGTCATTAGGAGCTGGTCATATCTTTTCCCAGTTGAGCTGACAATCTCTCCAAAGTGGGAGGTTCCAGAAAAACATCTGGGTAAGCGATTTGACCAATACTGAGAATATTTTTTTGTTAAAAACTAATTAAAATGTTAATTGATGAAAAATAGGTGCTTCAGGGTGGAGCTTCTGTCAAGGTGTCCTTGCTCTCTAACAACACCATAGGTAGTAGAAGGAAGCAAAAAGACCCCTTCCTCTCTCATCCCTTTTCCACATTTGCTGAACCACACTCTCTCAGACTCTTCTCAAAAAATCACTTGCTTCAAAATCTATAAGAGAAGACTGGGAAATGCCACAGGCAATGTATGCAGACTGCATATCAGACTCTTAATTGGGTGAGGAAAACCAGACAGATTTATAACATTTTTTTCCCCACCTTTCAACAATTTTTGGGCTTTTTTGTTATCCACAAAACTTCTTCAGCATACTTTCAGGAAAAAAAAAATATTTCATGAAAAAGAGTGAATGAATAAAGTACACTCTAACAAAGAAAAGGGGGAGACAAGAGACTATAGCAGAGCTTCTATAGAGATTTGCTGGAGGCTAACACCAATTCTAATCCAAATACTGAGTCTGGCCCACAGTAGAGTTCACATATCATTAGCTTTTGAATCTTTATTTAACACGTTTCTTGTTTTTAACCAAGTCTCTTTGGGCAGAAAGAAGCAATGACTATTTTCCAGGAAAGTTTTCCAAGTAATTTAGCTTTAAACAGACTCTTTTTTAAAACTGTTTTTCCAAAAGGTCAGAAGCAAGATGAGGGGACAAAATGAATAGCATAATTAGCAAGCTGAATTTGGCATTAGTCTGGCATATGAAATCAGTGTACACTGCTTGCTGGATGAGAGATTTGCTTCAAGGCCTCTTTTGCTCTTTAGTGTGAAATGTCCTGTGAAAAGGAAGATGGATCCAGAACCTCCTCCCAGGCAGAAATCACGTTGCCACAGACCAGCCGTTCTCACCAGTTAAAGTAAATTGTCATTAATGAGTCCTCTTGAAGAATAGCTGCCTATGACTGAAATGAGCAAGAAAACCATGAAATGATTGAACCTGGAAATGTAAAGCCTGTAAAATGAAACCTGCACAAGATAGCACCATTATACAAACTCTTTTTAAGGGCACATAAGTACACATAGGAGTGTGATCAGATATCAAGTTAGGGAGTGGAAATTAAGTTAAGGGGTAGAAGATGCAGGGTTGCACCAAGATTCACTGTTCTGTTCCTGACCAAATGGGTTTGAATAAATTTTGCCAGGAATGTAAATAAGTCCTTTAGACTAAAACAATCTTAGAACCTGCATACACGATTCAGAGGGAGTTTTTAAGCGTGCAAAGTGCACAGTGTTTAATTGCAATAAAGTAACAAGACAGCAGTATGGCTAAGATTTCACCCAGTTTTCTTGAGTTTACCACTTAATGTTAGGTGCCCCTTGGCATGGGGATCACATGTGGGAACATCCTCCAGCAGATCCCAGGTTTGAGCTTTCAGTTCCTGCACAGGGCTGCAAAGTCTTTGTTTCTGCCACCATACTCACCACTTCATTGTAGAACAGGCTGAAAACTTCACATCATAAAGGGTCTAAGTGTTAGGCCTGGACTTTTGGAGACATTTAATGGCCTTGATCTTTAAGGAGTATTTACATAGAAGCTTGTTTACATAACTGCATGCACATGTATATCAGTTAACTCAAACTGCAAACATCAATGACATCTGAAATCCAAGATGGGGCATGAAATCTTCCTGTTATGAACAGCTGTGGATTTAGAGTAGAAATGGTCACCTATAAATAAACTGTATGAAATAGACTGAAATTAGTCAGGCAGATTAAACTTCATTTTCCTAGGTACATAGCCTGGGGAAGTCACATGGAGTATGGCAACATTAATTGGTCTATGCTGTAAATTATTCCCAGCCTTAAAGCCTTTAGGCTTTACTACTACTCATTAGCTGGGTTTATTTTCATTATTCCAATGAGGCCCGCATGGTGGTTATCATCTTGACTGCCTCAAGTAGGAGAGTTTCCACACCAGGCCTGAGTACAGCTGCAGTTTCTACTGTTTCATTGACTGAAAAGTGTTAAGGGCACACCATGGATCAATTCATGGCACAGCAATAAATATGCAGACTTAAATGACACAACCAAGCCATAGATGCCTCTTCATTTTCACCTGGTGTGAAAAATCCAGCAATGATAGAGAATTTTTTGCAATTTTTCCTTATCTATATACTGTAAGTGGTGTCTTCTCATTTCCTTTACTATGTTGTCACCCTACCTTGAAGTTCAGGTTCAGCTGATGCAGGCTCTGTTTCTAGAGACTCCTTGCGCTTTAACCGGCCTACAAAAGCAGAGAGAAGAAAGCTATAAAACAATGTACATCAATGTAGGTATGCAAGAATATTATTTCAGAAGTTGGTATTAAGGGAAACAGAATTTTCAATTGTTTGGAAAAAAACAAAACAAAACAAAACAAAACGTGTGGAGTTTTTCTTTGTATACCCAGTTTCTGTTCATTAGGAGAAACTCAATATTAATCTTTCTTATGCTCACTAGTTTTGTAATATCTAATGAATTTGAATGAAGCACATATGCAATACATGTGTTCATAGGCAGAACCAGATGAGTTTTACAGTTTCAAGTTGCATTTGAGTCTTTCCAACAGCCAAGTCATTATTTATTCTTTATCAAATGTTGACTTCTGCTTAAATCTAAATTCCACCTTCTGTTTGGAGCAAAGCTGTGTATCTAGTGAATGGTAGACTCACATCAATTTTTTTCTTTGCTACCTGGATATTCATGCAGACATTGCTTTTTTCCAGGCATCATTCAAGTCTTCAGGGGAAATTCATTGGATCTCCAACCTCTGCTCTTGTTTGCTCCTCAAAATGCCCTGTACCATCTAAACAGACTTGTTTCAGCTGTAGCAGTCCATGCAGCTCTAAGCCTGACACTCCCTGAGTGAAAAAAAAATCCAATAGTCATGAAATCACACTTTGGAGTAAGTTAATATTATTAATATCCAATATGTACAGCCCAGTAGGACTTAATGAGCGGGTATGAAAAAGGGAGAAAAGTTTTTCATGAATGCATATGAGAAGAGTATTGTAAAACATAATACAGACTGCATACCAGATGAGGTTAACTAAATGAAGCTACTTAAAAAATGAATGAGGCGTCAAAGTAAGACATTAAAAATAGCTTGCTAAGAAGAAGAAAGTACTTCAGTTGGAACAGGTGTTGGTTACTTGATCCTTCCAAGTCACCAGGTTGCACTGTACGTTTAAGCAGCATTTTTAAAAGTTGTGAAGAGAATTTATAGCTGTCTGGGGGATTTTAGAAAAGTAACTGCAGCACCAACATTCAAAACCAGAATCTGAGTACTTAGTGAAATTTATATGATGCAAAAGCAAAGGAGTAAATGTTCATGTTGCACATCCCATCTAGCTTTGTATTAAAAAAGCCATTAACAGTAAGCTGTTAATATATTTTAAAGTATTTTGCACATTTGCACATAACATTTTTTTGTTATATGAAATACTAACTAATTAAACATAGATATTGCAGCTATAAAGTATTTGAAATAGACAAACTTTATGGCAATATAGCTTATTTGTTCTATCAATACATATTGCCTTAAACAGGAAAAGATACATCTTCCTAAAGAGTACATAATAAAAAATATAATAAAAGATGACCTATCAAGCTGTGGAGAGGTATTACAATGACAAATACTTCTTGCAATTTTATCACATCCATTATTATTGGAAAAAAAAGGAATAGCAACTCCTCAATAATATTTATAAATTAAATTAAATTGTGAGGTTTTATTTGGTTTGCTTGGCAAGGTTTTGGTAGTGGAGATTCTACAGGTGTGGCTTCTCTGAGAAGCTGTGAAGAGCTTCCACTTTGTCTAATGGAGACAATGTCACCAGGCTCCAGCCTCAATCAGCAATTGAGGTAACAGAATTGAGAAAGGGGAAAAAAAGGCTGCACAACTGCAGCTGAAGGAGAGGAGAGTTAGAATATGTGAGAGAAAGATCTCTGCAGCCAGCAGCGTCAGTGGTCCTCCAGGTGCCAGAGCAGAGATTCCCAGGCAATCTGTGATGAGGACCATGTGGTGAAGACCATGGTGAATCAAATGTGTCCTTGCAGTGGTGAGGACCATGGTGGTGAAAACCATGGTGAATCAAATGTGCAGGCCATGGAGGTCCACAGTGGAGCAGAGATCCACCTGCAGCCCATGGACAACCCAATGCCAGAGCAAGTGAATGCTCAGAGACTGTGACCCTGTGGGAAGACTTTCCTGTATCAGGCTCCTGGCAGATCGGTGAAGAGAGGACATCACTCTGGAGCAGGTTTGCTGACAGGGCTCGTGACCCCATGGGGGACCCACGCTAGAGCAGCCTGCTCCTGAAGGGCTACATTCCATGGGAGTGACCCACAATGGAGCAACTAGTGAAGAATTTCAGCCCATGGGAAGGACCCACCCCAGAGGAGCTAGTAGAGGACTATCTCCTATGGAAGGAACCCCATGCCTGAGCAGGAGAAGAGTCTGAGGATCCTCCCCCTGTGGAGGAAGCAGTGGCAGAGAAAATGTGAGATGAACGGACTATAACTTCTGTGGATACTGACAGCCTGGTCAGAGAGAGAAAGCTAGATAAACTTTCCCAGGAATTGTTCTAGGGATTTTGGAGAAGGCCGAGAGAAGGAATGAAAACAATCTTGCAGCTGATATTTTAAACAGTTGTTTTCTCCTAAGATGGTTTACCAAAGGGTGGTTCCTAATTAACCAATGGGTGACAGGAGTTATTAAGAACCAACCAGGTTCTGGGTGAGCAATGTTGGTTATAAATATTTGGAGATTGTAATAAAGTAAGCTTTTATGCCTTCTCAAAGTGCATGGAGTGTGTCACTCATGTGTCTGTTCCTTACTCAACAGTGACATCGCCTTCATTTCCCATCTGCCTGTGCTGCCGTGGCAAGAGGTAGAGAATTCTACCTCCTTGTAAAGAAAAGACCAGGAAGAAGGCTGTGATGCAGGGAGGGTATTCTTAAGATTTAGGTATATTTCTCATTATCCTATTCTGATTTGATCAGTAATAAATAAAACTAATCTCTTCAAGTTTTGTCCATGACAATAATTGGTAAGCGATCTCCCCCTGTCTCTACCTTGACTCATGAGCCTTTGTTTTTTCTTTCCCCTGCACAGCTGAGGAAGGGAGTGACAGAGTGACTTTGTTGGGCACCTGGAATCCAGCCAGGGTCACCCCACCAAAGACTTAGAAATAGAGAAAGTCAAGGACAGAACAAAAAATCTGGGGAGATTTGAAATTCAGCCAAATATGTCTTGATAAGTATTTAAGAATATTATTTTACTATGGAAAAATTATCAAAAGAGATTTTAGTGAAAGGTGGATTGAAAAGTTAAGCAAAAATATAAATATAATTCTGTGATAATACAAGAGAGAGTTAAGTGCAAATTGCCATTAAGGGCACAAACTGCTGCAAATTGCTGCAAACTGGCTGGAGGACATATATAATTTCAGTTCCATGTGTGAAATTATGTTAAGAGATCAGCTTGGTAACATTGCTTGGTAAGCATTTAGATACTGTTTTCTGCTCTGAACATAACAGATAAGAAACCCCAAAGTCATAACTTCTGGTATTCAAGATAGAACAGAGAATAAAATAGTGGTAGGGTTTTTTTTGAGGTCAGAAACTGAGAGCTGTATTTTGTACTGCTTGAAATAGTTACACAGAATTAAATGCATGAGAAGGAATCAGCAATGGACATCTTGACGAAGTGCATCTTCATCACTGAGGAAAAGCCCCTGACAGTAGGGAATTTAGTTGATATACAACCTTCTTAAAAAGGTTTGGAAGCAAAGCAGATTAAGATATTAAACGTTTTACACTAAAACATATACAGTTGTGACTAATCTCAGCTGAATCTGGATGAGTACAGGTTTAAACAAGGGAAATTTTTGACTCATCTTGTTTTTAAGAGTGTGAAACTTGGAGCATTGAGCTAGACCTAGTATTTTGTGAGCTCATTTTTATACAAGTGTTTCCCAAGCAATGTTTGGTTGTGTCTTTTGGTAGCTCTTTAGCATTTGGTTGTATTCAACTTGTCCTGCTGTTCTTCCATTGAGAATTCCATTAAAAACCCTGTATTCTTTTTTTCTGTTTGCCTTTTGGGATGAAACTGTGCTTCTTAGGACTGCTTCATAATTGTCTAAACATTTTTCTGTCCTTTGCTGGGAAAGTCAGTGAAATTATTTTGAGCTTTTTTTGTGTCTTCCTCTTTCTGAGCAAAATTTTACAATTTCCACTATAAACAGACTCAACATTTTCACTGATTTGGATCACTGATGCTTCTGTGATAGACAACAGTAGGTATTTGACAAAGTAAACACAAAATTTAGCAAATGAAATTCAGAAAAGAAATGTGTTACTGAATTGCCGACTCCTATGGACAGCATGTCCATGATAATGCCTTGCTAACCTCTTGGAGCAACTTCTTAAAAAGCATTTGGTCTTGTAACTGGCAACATCCTATTTCTTAGAATAAGTTATCCTGGGGCTCACATACAAACAGAGGCAATCAGAGACCTGCCTCTCTGTAGTAAGGTGCACTGTACAAGCTGAGCCAAAAGCAAGATGCAGTCAGTACTCATCTGATGCCTTACTACAAATTTAAAAGGTGCAGTAAAACACCCATGAGATTAATTTTGGTATCAACTGGGTACCAGAGTGGTTATGCCCCAAACAACTGTGCTTGAAGCACTAGACAGGACATATTGATATGTAGCCAAGAAATCTGAAACAAATGTTGACTTGCTTAAAATGTCAATAACAAACTCTCTCCAATTTCAAGAAGAAACAATTTCACCTCTGGCTCATTCATAGCTCTGGCAAAGAACACCTTGTTCAAAGTTTAAGTAATGACGTCTCTGAGTTCCTAGCCACAATCCTAAACAAATACAATAACATTTTCTAATCTTTGTGTATGTGCTTCTGCCAAGAGCCAAATTTTTAATATAGTCTAAATAGATTTGGTATAGTAAAAAAAAATCTTAATTAAAATTAAGGTATTTCCAGTACTGTTACCTTTATTAAAAAGAACATACTATTATAGGCATATTTCTACAAAATGTAAACTCATTAGTAATATACAGAATGTAGACAATAGGAATCAAATTGGTTACATATTGTCCCAACGACTTATGAATATTAGAATATAATATGTTTGTGTATAATGATTTCTCTAAAAATAAGATTTATATGCAGTGTCTAGAAACTTCACACAAATTTATTATAAGGCTTCAAAGTATAATTTTAATCATATTTTAACTGGATTTTTTGCTTCAATGATGACTATTAAAAATGCAACTCTTTGTTCTTACCCCCTTTTTGCAGAAAACACTTTCACAATGGCAATATGTGTAACTTCTATTTTTCATAAGTGTTTTTGTCTCTTGATTTTTACAGTTTGAAAACAGAAGAGAGCTAAAAAACTAGTCCTGTTTTTGTGCTCATTTCAAAAGGATGAATGGGCTCTGACATACTTGTTATAACGAGTTTTGTGATCAAGATGGATTAAAGTTATGGTGTCTGCAACTGTGATTTTATTTGCTTCCAAAAGTAGGTTCTGAGCTTTTGCCTATTTTGTATCAACCTTCAGAGATAATCCATTTAGCCATCTCACATAGTTTGGCAGACTTTCTGAAGCAGAAAATAGATACAAGATTTTATATTCTAGAATCAAAGTATCATAGAATGGTTTGAGTTGAAAGGGACCTTAAAGATCATCTAGTTCCAACAACCTGCCTTGGGCAGAGGTACTTTTCACTATACCTGATTACTCGGAGTCCCAACCAGCCTGCTCTTGAACACTGCCAGGGATGGAGCATTCACAATTTCTCTGGGCAACCTGTTCCAGTGCCTTACCATTCTCACAGTATTCTTCCTAATACCTAATATAAACCTACTCTCTTTCAGGTTGAAGCCATTCCTCCTTGTCCTGTCACTACATGCCCTCGTCAAGAGTCCTTCTCCATCTTTCTTGTAGACTTCCTTTAGGTACTGGAAGCCCACAATTAGGTCATCCCAAAGCCTTCTCTTCTCCAGGCTGAACAATCCATTAAATGAATTCTCTTAGCCTTTCCTAAGAGGTGCTCCAGCCTCTCCTATGACGGAGAGGCTGCCTTAGGTGGGGATTCAATAATATAAAGGCATAAGTTTTGATATACCTTGTAAGCAAAAGACTACAAAATACAGACTATGGTGTTACCGCAAGGCCCAGGAGAAGTCACAGCGCTTTCACAGTTCCAGAGTGTTCTGTATTATAAGAGATCCATTAACCAGAAAGCATCCCTGTGAAGGTAAATTGTAACACTGCCAGTAGGGACAATTAATAACCCTGTAATTGGGCAATTAAACAAACAAATAGTATTTCTGTGGTATCATAGAATAGACCTTTTGTATGGATTTAATATTACTTCTACTGCCAGGCTTACAGCCGTCATTGTATTTCCAGCAAATCCCTCCGACATTCACAAGCCTGAGAAAATTTAATTCAAAAATACAATGTTTCAGTAGCCAAAGGGAAAACCAGCTCATAAATTTTCTTGTTTTCAGATATCTCAAGTACTCTTCTCCATCTCAAAATCTCACTATGTTTATAATTTTACACGTCTTTCAGACTGGCAGGATTAAAGGTATTTTTTAATATATAACATTGTAAAGTCATCGGTAGAGTTAGGGTGGCTATGATGAAAAAATAGTGCATTATTTTCCTAACTAAAAGCAAAATGGAATTCATCTGTAGTGTAATATTTCCTTAATTCTATCATGATTATCAGTGCCACAGACAGATAAAGGGTCTGATACTCCAACACACACAAACTCTTCAATTAACATTTAATTTTAAGCATGGATAATAAATAAGCTCTGTAATAAAAAATAAGCTCTGTAAATCAGCTACTTACGGGATTGCTCTTCAGATGACCACTTCATGTTACTATGCGGACAGGTTCTGTATTTTATCTACCCCCCTCAAGACTCTTAAAGTAAGGTTACTGAAAAGACCCCATATTTCCTATCTGGTTCTTTGCTAAGAAAACACCACTCAAGAGGAAGAGATTATATGGGTAAGAGCATCCCAGGACAGATTTGCATTTTGTACTTTCAATGTTCCCTGACAGTGAAGACAAATGAAAGAAGACAAACAAGGATCCAGCGCTTGCTTCCTTGAGTCTGTGTAGCCATGGCTCTGGACACAGTGAGTGCTCAGGTTTGCCTGGTCACTGAAGCTATTATGGACCTGCAGCCAGAAACTTTTAGAGTCAACAGGTAGAACTCACCCCAAGACTGACCAGAGGTGAGGTGAAATCAACTGCCTGGGTCAGCAAGCCTGGGCACAGACAGCCTCAAAAGCTGCCTACATCCTATCAGCTCATCCCTTATTTGCCCTGTGAACCTCTGACAACCCTGAGCCATAGTGCCAGTCGTCATCTGGGAGAAACATCCTGTGTCAGAGGTCCCCAGCAAGGCTAGCAAATAAACCCAGGAGGTCATATCTCTGTTTTCTTCAGTTCCCTCAGTGGAATGGGAGCACTTCTGTTTCGTAAATATTGATTTTTTAGGGTCCTGTATGTGATTTTGTCCTCTTTTTCCCATTGGTCATGATATCCCAATCAATCAGTAGCTTTCCCTCACTGTTGCAATCCCCGGACAATGAAGATATCATTGACTATCACTGGGGGGTCATTGACTAAGAAGAGCTTTAAAAGAGTAACTTGTGCTCAGTGAGGTTATCTCAGCAGTTAGTCACTCTTAATTATCCTTAATTGCTCAGCATTGCTCATGGAAGAAGTCACAGAGGGAGACAGGGCTATGGCAACTTGTGTGACTGGCAGAAGAGCAGGCTGTGATCAGTGCTGGCACAGGACAAAAACCTCTGGGAAGACATGAGAGGTACAGTAAGCAGCAGAAGAATTATCCAGGCAAAAGAAGAAGTTGTTCTACAAGCTTATAAAGGTATTTGTTTATTATGCAATATCATCTCTAAGGACAGTAATTTAGGGCAATAAGGTATTGTCACTTTCTAACAATTTCAAGCATTAAAAATGTCAGTTTACACAAATGCATATTTATTTCTGAGATTGCAAGGTAATAAACACTTATAGCACAGTCAGACTTATGGCCTCTTCAATATGGCCTCTTCAATTCCCTTTCAATACTCTGAACTTTTGACAAAAGATAAAGACTAAATATTACTTATGATCACTACTGGTGTATGATATTC
Organism: Geospiza fortis; assembly: GCF_000277835.1. Lineage (NCBI taxonomy): Eukaryota > Metazoa > Chordata > Aves > Passeriformes > Thraupidae > Geospiza > Geospiza fortis. The sequence goes on from NW_005054348.1 coordinate 593,763, forward strand.
TCTCCTTTTGTATACAGTCATTATTCTGACAAAATTCCTCTTTGGAAACAATGAATCTCTTACATAAGGAAGGGGAGAGCGCACTTCCTATAGAGGTAATTTCTTTACATAACTTGCTGCTAATTAAATATTTACTTTGCTCTCTGAAAGCCCACTTCATTGTAACTTTGAAAAATAAAAGCCACAAACCAGTTTTTCTGGTTGAAGAATTTTGTTTCCTGGGTAAATAAAATTAAATTATGCCAATAAAGTTGACACAGCAATTTGCCACGGAGAGCTATGTAATCAACTATAACACAGCAGAAAAGTATTGGTCTGGGAAAGGATAATTTTTTTTAGAGGCTGATCAGGGATGGAGAAACGCTAGTTCAGCTGATGAAATATGTGAATGATCGTAATATACAAGCTGAGGCCTGTACCAGGCTGATTTAGCCCTTTGCTTATCCATTTGTTTATTATGTGTGAATTTGTGATGCTACAGAGCTGAAGTGCCCCTAAAAGTCTGCCAGAATTACCTGTGAGAGAAGTGAAACTCAAAGTGAAAGTAATATATCACTACTTTATTTTCTGGGTTTTAGGAGGGTAACACTATATCTGTATTAAAAATTAGTGTGTCCAGGACACATGGGTTGGCACTGAGACCAACAGGTATGGGACAGCCCATATCTTTCCAATAAAATGCCCCTTTCCTCCAGGCTAAGGCACCCCCCTTCTGCCTCTGTCCTTGAACCAGGCTGACATGCGTATTGCTCCTGGGACACACAGGAGGACAATTTGGCAATAGAGATTATTGGTTTTTACTGCCTAAGAAATGTTCACTGGCAATGCTAATATAGGTATATCCAGAATTACTGGACAAATTATTTCTAAAACACTAATTTTCAAAGCACCTACAACTGATAGAGAAAACAGGGATAGTCCATTAAATGTTTCACTGCTTTAAGGTGTATCAAATTTTGTAAACTGAGATTTGTCAAAGTCACTTCCTGCTGCTTCCTTACAAATTTGAGATTTTCTTTGCCCCTTAGTTGCCAGAATCCTTTGCATCAAGTACTCTTTTTTGCTTGTTTTAATTTTTCCATTTCTAGTGGTCCATCAAGAGTCTAGGAGAAAAGAGCCAGTGAGACAAAGCTAGAGAAAGCAGTATGGAAACAGCATATATACCTTCATATATCAGATACCCAAAAATGGGCCTAACTTAAACTTTTATGTCCTATCCTTTTTTCAAGGATATCTTTAGGTATTTCAAAATGTGAAAACTTTAGGGCCAAATGCAGTCAAGAACTCTTCATGTGGATGTAGTTCTGGTATATCTCTCCTTTCCTCCTGTCTCAGGAGGCAAGAAATAAAAAGGATGTTGTTTATCTGTTTAGTCCTGAGACTGTTTCCCATCTATTGATTAACTGGTTTTGATTTTCCTGTGTATTTTGTGACAAAATCAAATTGCTAGTGGGTTATGGGAATTCTCTTCTGTGATGGATCTCATGAAAAAGATCTGTCAGTCTGGTAGAAGTTATTGCTGTATTTACCATGTAAATTATAAACCTGCACAAAAATTCTTAGTAAAAGAAAGCTTTAATAATTGCCATTAGCACACCACGGTGTATAAATGGGTAATAATGTCTGCAAAAAGAGAAACCTGCTTAACAACTTCAGCTTGGTTTGCAGTCATTTTTTGTTGTTGTTCATACAAGACAAACACAATTTTGGACAGTATTCTGGAGAGGAACAAAGGGAAGCCAAGGCTTTTGTAATGGCTTGGAGCAAATATTAAGATAACAAAATAATGAGCGAAAACTTGAGGCTGCAATTTAACTGAGTCAAAAGTTACCTTTATTTTAAAAAATTTTTAAATGAGCATGTTTTATCCATTTATGTTCAGATCAACATGACATAAAAAAACCGCTTATGCTAATAGATTAATTCAGGAAAAAATGACTTTTCTAACTTTTCTGATGCCTTTCAGGGCTCAGCACACCATGAAATAATTGAAAAGTGGTACCTGAGTTAGTAGTATATGGGTATAATCAACAGCTCTTGTGAAAATGCTTTTTCATCAGCAGACTTTGTAGCAGGATTTATGAAAGGGTAAACCATTAGAATTGTCTGAAACTCATTTTTGCTGATCAACATGCAGCTCCTTTTTAGATTCCATAAGGCTGGCTTGCTTGGGGGGCAACCTCAGCCTAAAATTGGCAGCATGTTCTCAGGAGAGAAGATCCCAAATACTGAAGTGCACACAGTTTGTACCCTATTTTATGAACCAAAGTTGATTCTTTATGTATTTTATGTCAAGCTCGCTGGTTGCTGTTGTGTTTTTGGGTTTCTTTATTGATCACAGTCTAATGTCATGGTTGCTTTAGTCTGCTGGTTTCTGAACAAATTCATACGAGATTCAGCAGCCATGCAGGTAAATTATTATAATTTGTCTTTCTGCTTTTGAGGGGTCTTAAAGGATGTGAAAGCCATAGCCATCTTGTTCATCTTTCATTCTCTTGGGAAAAATGATTTATAGGTGTGTGTGCAAATGAGCTGTCTTTTGTCCCCTGGCTTCCCCTTATACACAAGCTTTAAAAAATGACCAAATAATAAGCTAAGAAAAGGACGTATAATGACAGAACATTACTTCCAAGCTGACTGATTGTCTTTTTTCCGGAAATAAAGGTAGCCTATGCTGCTGTATTTATTCATGAGTTTCCAGAAAGCCAGTGGTTGGAAAGCAAATTGACTGAGTTTCTGTAATGGACTGTAGTAGTTAGAGTAAGGAGGACGTGGGAATTTGAGAGCTCACAGGACATTTCAAGGTCTAGCTGCCCATCAAGAAGAGATTGCTACATCTGAGCTGTCCTTTCCCTGAAGCTAGTAATCTAGGTAATACACTACCCAGTAGTCAAAGTTTTACCAAGAGAGACCATCCCTGCACTACTGGTTTGGTAACAGGTCTGCAATCCCCTAAGGCAGCCAAATGGTGATTTGCAAAACAGCGTTCATGCAGATTTTGAAAATTGTGAAGAGGAGAGAACAGTTATGCCTTCAATAATTTTTAGCAGTTGAAGCTGAAGAGAGGCTGTTTAGGCAGTTACTTAATAAGATAGGTATAAACTTTACTTTCAAAAGCCAAAATATTGTTTTCCTGTGATTTTCAAGGGCTTTGTCTTTTAAGGG
>NW_005054348.1:597144-636791 GCF_000277835.1 Geospiza fortis
AGCTCACTCAGCTTCACCATACAAGTAGATGATGGGGTGATCTGTGAACAGCGAACAATGTCTTCCTGAGGACATGCACCTTTTCTATGATTCTGCAAAAGAATGTACTTAACAACCTGATAGCAACCTGAGGAGGAGGAGGAGGTGGAGTTTGGGGCTGATGGGTGCCAGCTTCCTAGATGTTATGGAAAAAAGTTTTATATATTGGGACCACACTCAGAGAACATCAAAACAGAAGAAATAGATAAAATCTGTTTAGATAGCACAATCTAAATCTGAAGATAAAATAAAAAGCAAACATCAAAATTCGATGTCTGAAGATCCTGGGAGAAAACCAATAGTGACCTGATTACAGTGCTGGTGTGGTAGGATTAAACAACATTGATACAGCTCAGCCCTGACCTGGCAATTCTTCTCAGGGAAAAAGCAACCACCAACCAAGCAAACACAAACAAACAAAACTAACAAAAAAGTAAAGCAAAACAAACAAACCACCACCACCATAAAAAAAAAAAAAAAGACAAAACAATTCCTCAAACAACTTCCCCCTCCCCAGTTAAAAGTATCCCTAGTCCATTATTTCCCAGGATCAATTTTTGGTTCCCTAGAAAATACTCATTCTGTTTGGGAGTATTTCATAAATGAAGTTAAGCCCGTGGGCTCCTGTAGCTCCTGTCAGGGTCCTGCAGTGTTCTGTGCAAACAGACTGAGAGACAGTCACTGCCTTCAGGGGTTTGCTTGCTCTTTGAAGGCAAAGTGTGGAGATTTGGCTTAGCAAACAAGTAAGAGGAAGAGGAAATACTGAAGGATGATGGCAGCCCTGGAGAACTAATGTGTCAGCAAGGTAAAATTGGTTAACATCTATGAGAGATGTAAAAACTCATGTCTGTAAAATCAGAAGGAACCATGATGGACACCTGTTTTTCTTCCTTCTTCACAAATGCCATTTCTCTCTGATCCTGCACAGTAAGAAAATACTATTTCTTGCTGTATTAATCACTGTTGTAATTGTTAACTTCAAGACTTGGATTAGTTACTCTGCTCAATATTTCCTTGGAGGATTTCTGCCTAAATCTCTTTTCAGACTAAGTATTTGATTTTTAACACCTGACTCCCATGTGGAGAATGCTTAAAACCTCATCCATGAGGTTTCATACCTGAAAGTATTTATTTCCCTAAGCTCTTGTAGCTGCATTTGTGCCATTTGTGGGCACAAGAAGTTCAGCCCTTATATTGGTTTGAATCTCTGCACAACCCAAAATTATTTCCTCTGTACAAAGTGCATTCTACAAAAATATTTTTCAAGTAGTGTCCTTTGGAAAGTGAAGCCTAGGAATTAGTTTGTATTAAAGCAAGTTCCTATTTTTAGATTATGCAAGAAATATTCCAAGAGACTGAAGGCTCTTTCAAGGAAATTCCAACAAACTCCTCAGATGCCCCTAGTCAGACACATGTTGTGACGGAGAATAAGAGACTTTGAGCTTGTTCAAAAGTTTCAAGTTACATGCATACACATATTTAGGGAGTCATTGAGTGAGAAGAAGAAAACCAGGAATATTATTGAGCTATGATGAAGAACAGTCTCTTGGAAGTACCTCTCTCAACATGAGAGTTAAATGGAGATGAACCTATTACTTTCTTTGGTTAGGTTGCATTTACTGCATAAGTATTGTACAACAATTACAGAATAAAACTTCCTTTTAAACAGTACAGAGTGTGGATATATGATTTGATGTTGTGTTTTATTGTCTTTGTAAAGAAATCTGAAGAGTATTGCTACCCCTTTGTGTTATTTTTCCCAGTTGAGAAAACAGGACGTGTGTGAGCAGGTGCAGAGTTGGTACAACACAGGGGGAAACGACCAGCATGTTTTCTGAGAGAGCTGAGGTCCTAGAATTAATTTCTTTCCTTGGTCTGGACCAAACAAAATCTACTGATAAAAGTGTGCAAATTTTCCTCATGTATTTGAAAAAACAAATAGGGAAGAGCTTTTGCCCTACATGTACTACCATATTTTTTCCCAGAATTCTTACTTCACACTGCAACACCTTAGAAGAAAAGATATAGCTGGACTGCTGAGTACACGGTGGACAATTATAAATGTGCTGTCCACAGCTTTGGTCTTTTAAAAACAGATGTCTGGTGCTTGTTGTCTTAGTCCAGAAAAATGGAACTCCAAATCTCTTGCTGGTTTTCCCCTGTACAACCTCATTTTGTATCATAACAATGTTCTGGTGCAGCCATTGGAAGTATTTCAGGTGAGAGTGGATGTTAATAATTTACCCTTTGAAAGGCACCTGTTCTCAGACTGAGGGGCTCTGGGGAAGTGGGGGCTGATTTTCCCCCACCTGCACTGTAGATGAGCAGGCAGCCTGTACAAAATGCAGGCTCACACCACGTAGGCAGGTTTCTCACAGCAGGATGCAAACCAGCATCTGAAAGGCAGTGTCTGCAGGCTATCCTCACAGGTGCAGTAATGATTGCTCTGGCAATATTATCCTTCCCTGTGCAAAAGCCTTCTTTAACCTCTGCTTTCAAATGGGTTTAAGCTGCTGCCACATGTCAAGCATATAACAGCTAACACATTGTTATAAGCACACATGCTAAAGCCATTCAGCTCTGACAGCTTGAGCAATAAATGCTGTACTTTGGAAGGGAGAGTGATGCTGCTTACTCGTCCTTGCAGCCCTCATTATCCATAATATGTTTATGGCAGAAGTGTTCTGTGGGTGATTACCAGAAAAGAAAAAAGCGCTGCCTAATATTTTTTATAATTATTATTGCAGGGTTGTGAAGATAAGGTGATGTTTAGACTCTGTAGACAGGGATTTGCTATAGAAATTTGAAGTGCCTCTTAAAGCTTCAGAAATAAATTTCTTCTCTTTTTTATGGCTATGATGGTGTTTTGTAGAAATTAATGTTCAGGTTTTCAAGAGTGTCAATTCCCAGAGAATATAAGGATGACCAGGATAACTCCTTCAAAACAAAAGGAAAACCTACCTAATCCTCATATATCACTTTGTTCCCTATAGAAAATAGTTTAAAGAGTTTATGAAGTTTCATTTGATAGCAAAGACTCTTTGAAAGGCAGCCATTTAAATGACAGAAAATGTATCATCAGAAGGTTCTGTAGGTATAGGGAAAAACTTGACATATACTTTTTAATGTTAGAAAATATAAAATGCTATAATATTTCATATGGTGTGACTATTTCCACCAAAAATATAAAAATTATGACCTTGGTAGTGTTATTTTAAAATCAAAATATGTCCAATTACAAGTCAGGACTTTATTCTATTTAAAGATCATATCAATCTCTATTATTTTTGATAAAACCCATCTTATTCTTTAACAAAGACAGCTTTTCCTGAAATCAGAGTCAGATGTTTTGATTTTTCTTGGGGAAATGAGTTTTCTTGTGTATGTTTGTTGAAGCTTATTCATATGAAAATTTCAAATTAGCATCACTGTTATTTAACTTTGACTTTAGGTATATCTTAATTATATTGCAAGATCACAAACAGTAGAATGTTTAGACATAAAACCACTTGAAATGAGATATGAAATCTTGTGCCCAATTGACAGATTTTATTCTTGGTGCTACAGACTTCACAAGTAACAGATTTTTTTCCAAGTTTCCCTTTACATTATGCCTGATTGTCAGTACAAATAGTTATCCTGGCCAGATTTAGCTACACAAGTTTCATTTTAACTTTGAGTTCTGTATTCACTCAAATATCCCACATTTGATCTTACAAGGTTAAAAAAAAAAGTGGATTTTTGGATTTTTTTTTTTGGTAGCTGAGTGGAGTTTGTCAGTTTCAGGAATTCAGGTCTTAAGAAAAAAAGAATATGACAAAATAAAATATGGGTGGAAGTTTGAATTTCAGGCTACAGATACAAAGTCTTTTCACATATGAATACTGAGATCCATATAGTCAATATATAAGGGATTGAGAGAGGTGACTTCAGTAACAAGGATAATGAAATATGTTGCATTTTTTAATCATTGCTTACTTGAATTTTACTGAAAATAAATCCAATTACATAAAGGATATTTTTTGAGAACAAATGGAACATTCAAGCTTCCTCTGAAGTTAATCCAGGATTTTTGTCTCTGAACATACAATTCTCAACATCCCTGTAATTCTACCACTAATATATTCTTGCAGACAAGCAAGTCTGGACATAAGCTCTCATCCTCAATAAAGAAAAATAATTGCCTGTTACTTCCTTAGCTCTTATGGAAGAACTTGCAAAACTCGCAGATCTCACATGAAATTTTCCATCAGTTCACTACATTCTTCCATTAATCATTAAAATTTCTAATTTTAATTTCAGCCTAAAAAAGATCAAAATGTGCAGTCATAACTACTAGGAATGACTAGTTTTCTGCAGAACTAACTCTTGTGAGCAGGACTATTCCTGGCAAAGGGAAATTTGATTAACTGCGTTTGCATAATAATGTAGTGATATTGGAAGTTTAACTCCAGACACCTACACTAAATGTCTAGAACATCACTTTTCCTGGATGGCTAATGCAGAGACAGTTTACTGTAGAGCCCAGTAGCATAAGGACTTTGACTCTCTTGCTCTGGAGCATATGGAAGGAAAGCTATTTAAGTCAATGGGTTGCATCTGACTGGAAGGCCTGATGCTTGGCACTGTAGGTGTGGGCAAAAGTGGCATTTTCATAGCCCAGCTGAGTTCTTGGGAGCAGCAGATGTCCCCAAAAGACAGACTGCAAGTGGTCTGTCTTGTCCACTTCACCCTGCAACACAAAGCTGCAGAGTACAAAACTCTCCTTTCCAAGCAGTGGGCCAGAGTCTGGGAAGCAGCTCTGAAACAGATGAAGGGATGGAGATAAAAGGAAAATCAGAAAAAAGAGGACACCTTCCATGCAAGCAAGAGCTACCTGTTTTTACTCTTTTCATTAAAACAAAAGAATTCATATTTGCTTTCACCTCTGAGAAGCATTCCACAAATCCTTCTCCCACTCATCCTTCTGACTCACTTAAGCAATGGAGTGTTTTGCAGAATAAATATTAACCTGTCCACTGAAATGCATCCTCTTAATAGTCTCACTTTCTTAATTAATGCTATTGGCAGTTACTTTAATGCATTATTTAATCAAAGCCACTTTCAACAAAATGTTTACCTTATTTTGAGACAATAAATTTCAAAACACCATTTTTATTTTTTGATTCCCAGCATTGGGAAATGCCTCTGACTTTGCCTTTTGAAGCAATCCCCATGAAACATATTAGCAACCTGTAAGAAACTCCATTGAAATGAAAATAAATTGTCCTTTTACATATTGAAGGGCATACATGTCCATTTAGTAACCCTGGTAAGAATGCAGATAAGTCGATGGAGCTGCTCTGCTTATGTAGAAAACCCAAATTCAAATACATGAATAGGCTGATAATTCTTAAAAACTTCCTTTTCAGTCATGGTCACTCCATGACTGAGGATACTGTAACTCGAAGATAGTCTTTAATCCAGGTTAAGTGGTTGCTTACATTTTCGCTTATGTAAGTGGCTTACGTAAGGAAAGGGGAAGTCTGATTTCAAATCATTCTGCTTCTGATTAGATCTGCAAAGTCAACAGAAGCCTTGTATTTCTCAACAGAAAGATGCAGGGATACTTTATCACAGTCATGACCTTTTCACATTATTTTTCACTGCTGTCTCAGTGAAGTTGACATTCCAGTTCTAGCACTGGCTACTTGCTCACAGAGTTACACAACACCTGGTTTTGTGGACTGGAAGGGGGAAGGGTGGAAGGAAAAGAGATAAAAACCACAAGCCATAGCAAAAGAAACAATACATACATTTTTCCTCATAAAATAATATTTTAAAAAAATCTGTTGGAGTGATTTTTGTGGAAAAAAAAAATAAAAAAGGTGCCAAAAGGCTTAAGATGTCTATTGTGGACAGGAAAGGGTGGCAGGAGCACAGAATGATACCAAAGGAAGGGGAAGAAGGAATGGGACAGTGTTTTGCAGTGGCTTTTTTACCTTACTAGGGTGAAGAACCTTTGGGTTTGAGCACGTACTCTACTGTCTCTGTGAGGTTAGAAATATATTGTCCCTGATTTCTGTTCCATGATAACAACCCTGACTCTGGCACCTGAGGCATCTCCTCAATGCCAGCTATTTCTGCAATGAACCCACAGGATTCACAACCATGAGATTTGAGGTGAGCTCAGGATGATATTATCATGACTCTTGTGGCAGCTGGTGTTTTCCTTTCAGCCACAAGTCCTGAGTCTTTGCCAGTCTTAACTTTCAGCTAAGAGGAAAATTTGCCTGTAGTTGCAGAGAAGAGCTCAAAAATGTAACCTTAGTGAACTTCACAGGTTTCACATGAAGAAAATAAAAAGACAACAGGAAACAGCTTTTAAGCCAATAATTTTTGTGTATTTGTTTATTTAGATTGCTTTTACTTGTAAGTCCATTTCCTTTTTGATGGATATTAAGGAGAATTTGCTTTGGAGAGTGTAACAGTACAGCATAATACATACCACGTGGGGTTTTTTTGCATGACTATCCCATGCATTTAACATCTCTTGTTTTGATTTTCTAAAGGAAGGACTGCAACGGTGCTGTTGGATGAGGAGATCTGTTGTCAGAATTACCCAGAATGACAGAGAACAAATTCTTGTTGTGCAGCAATCTCCAGTGACCTCATGAGTAACATTCTGTAATTACCTTGTTAAAAAAATACTCTTACACAGTCTCTGCTCACAAGATCCTGTGAAGCATGTTTGCATGAAGAACCTCAAGCTTTACATAGAGAGGCAGAAATTGCTGGTTTTAGAGACTGTGTCAATAGGACTAAAGAAAATTCACCTCACCAGGAAAAAAAAATTACTTAGGAGTGGGGAAAATCTTTCTAGAATTCTGGATTGCTGTTAGTGACCTGATTTCAGCTTTTTTATGTTGAAAAAGTGCTCCCTTGAGGAACTATGTGGGATAGTCACATACACATAGTCGCAAAACAGGTTGACTCTCCTCCACCAACTGGAACAGTTAAATAACTGGCCTTTTGTTTTCTGCCTTCTGGAAAACATCCGTAACCTTGTCTCCTAGTACACATTTCTAACCTAAACTATGTATTCACTAGTTATTGCAGCAATTGTCAACTTCCTCTAACACTGAAATTGTTGTAAGAAATTCACCTGCTCTTGCATGAGAGCCAGCTGTCATGGACAATATCCAAAGGTTTATTTATACACCAGCTGCACACGTTGACTTTTCTTATGTTCTCTCTTTAAAAAAATTAGGAGAGACAATGCCTGTAAAGGCCTAAGCAGGCATTAAGGGATTGCTCCTTTGCCTACCTCCTTTAAATACCGTGCTGACATTTCCCTAAGCAAATGAGTAAAACTGCACTTGTCAAAGTTAGTTTTCATTTCAATCAATACTAATGTGAAATATGAGAGGAAAATGATTTGTTATTTAGTTCCAAAGATATTATTTCAGATAGAGATTGTAAAACTAACAAGGCTCAGTATTTTTAAGATAAGCTCCTGATTGAGGAATCATTCATTCTTTCTGTGGAAAATGATAGATTATGAAATTAATGCCATCTTATACAACCTAGCCAAGATCACTGACTTTGGCCTTAATAGAGGTTTCTTTGTTTTCTGTGAGTAGTGGGGTTTATTATCCAATGGTCAGAGCTAGAAATCTTTTCCTCACCAAAAAATCTCATTCCCAAAGCCTAAAATTTTCTGTGGAAGAAATCTGGCTGGGTGCCATACCTTCCAAATATTTGGATATATGAACCTCAAGAACCTGTAGGGATACAAAAAGCTAGCACTGGGCAGAGTCAGTGCCACAGAGAGTTGTCATTTCCTTGATGTTTATTACAATTCAGCTGTACAGATATTGGTAATTGTGAGATTGGACCATGTGTCTGTGAGAGAGTTAAACTCAGGTGCAATTTCAAAACCTTGCCCTGTTGATGTTGGGCAGGAGGAAACAAATGATACCTGTGGTGCTGGTGGCGCCCGCTTGCACACATGCAGAGGTGGAAGTCGGTGTCTGATTCTGAGACAAAATGAATATAACATTTCACACAGGAATGTGTTGCCTTTTTTATCTTCTTCCTTACTTAGTCCCCTGTGTTCAGTTTAGCCTCAGTCTTCAGTGAGATACTGCAGCCTACCAGCACTCAGTCTGTGTTCAAAAGAGAGACAGTGCTTCATTATTTGAATATGTGATTGTGCTTTTCTGTAATCAAAGCTAATAGAAGTAGCAGTCTTGTAGAAGAAATAAAAATGGCTTTATAAGACAGAAAGACAATTATTGGCAAATTTTTAATAGTTTATGTTTTGCAAAAGATATGCAATTCAATAATATTTCACCGTCCTCTTCTATTGGCTACCTTGACTACTTTGAAGTCCTGCCCATGAGTAGATCTGGGGGAGGACAGGTCTGCAGGATTTTGCAGCTACATCATAAAAAGTCTGCAGACTGCGAGTTGTGAATCTTACCATTATAAGTGGTCAGAGGAGTCACTTCTTGCATTTTAGACAATTCATAATTTCATTTTTTGTCATTTTCCTTACAAATTGTCATCAGAACTTCATGCGAGCTTTCTGATAATTAATATGTAGGTGGCATGTTTTTCTATGTTTGTGTTTCAAAGATGCATATATATTGTACATAGGGAGAGAAATTCCATATTTTTCATCATCTCAGGACATTGAAGTATTTTGGCTCTGATTTTATCTTCCAGCTTTAATGTACCAATTTCAGAGTAGAATTTCAAGTCTTTGTGAGAACTCCTAGAGGTCAGGTCACCTGTAGACCAAAGATTTTTGTGTCAGAATGAATAAAGCTGCCCCCAAACCTCCACCATCACTCTTTCATGCTCCACCAAAATTTTAGCCAAGGTGCAGTCACTTTGGTTCACCATTTAGCTCTTTCCAGGGACATTCAGTTTTAAGAGTAATTAGACATAAGCTTCACAAGACCTCTTTAAAATTTACCATTTACTTAAGTGATAAAGCCTAAAAGGACTGTTTAATTTTGAGTAAAGCATCCAACCTGAACACCTAAACACAGCCCTCCTTGGCTAATCTTTGCTTACTGACATTTAGCATATTGCTGTCTCTCATTCAGCACCTCCAGCGGCTCCCTGTAATTTGCAACCATCAGGAAAAAGTTCTGACATCAAGCCATTCCCTGTCTTTAACATGCCATTATGAATGTTGGTGTCTGTTCCTGATCCTTGTCTGAAATACAAAAAAAATATTCTGGCTATAAACTATCTATTAATCACAATTCTCTGTGTGCTCCAGTGCAATAGGAAATATTCAGAGAAATCAAGAGAGACAAAAGCCATTTAAGCATTTGGAAATGAGTTTGAGGTCTAACAGAAAAAGTTTCTAATATTAGAGAAATCAGAAGCCTATTCTCCAGATCTTCATAAATTTTTCCTGATCTTTTACAGCGGGGTGTTGGCTGCGGGATGACAGCCAGAAGCATGGGGGACCACAACAGCAGAGAGACCATTGTATTGTGATGTGATCTACTAATGTATATTCTGTTGGTGACTTAATATTTTCAAAAGATAGTGTCTTCCTAAGATAAAAAATAGGTCAGATATGAACTGGGAAAAAAGCATAAAAGACGTGCCTTTTTAGCATAAAGATTTTTACTCCATTCGCAGTACCTGTATTAGAAATGCCTGTTTTTGAAAGTACTCTCAGGAAAGATGAAGAATTGTGATGCCTAAGCAGATTCCTGGTGTGTATTGATTTGACTCCAAATAACTGAAACTCAGTGTTGTGAATATTTTTTTCCTATCGAGGAATAGAGATGCATAGACATGATCTAATAAAGCATAAATATTGTCTAATAAAATTATTTCTGCTGTTAAACGGGACTAAAAGGTGCTTATCTTAATATATACCTCTCCTTTTATTTTCCTCTGCTTGATTTTCTTTGTATCTGGGGTACAGGATTCAGCAGATTCAACAGATTCTGGCTGCATCAGCAAATTTTTATTGCAACCAGTAAAAGCCTTAAATCATGTCTACACTAGCAAGAAGAATGTTCTAACAGGAGAGGCTCTGTAGAGCCAGACAGATTGTGTAAGGAACTTTGTTGCACTGCAGTCACATTCCTCCAGACCAATTTAGTATGACCCCATGAGATGATTGCTAATTAACAGCTAAAATATATTAAATGTGATCCCAGATTGCAGCTTTCACTTTAGTGCTACCTAAAGGGAACAGAGTCTGTGCCTCATGCTATGCAAACCAAGGTGCAGTGAGAGAACTGTTGCAGAATTCACTTGGAAATCATCTTCCTGAGCCAAATTAAAACAATTATGTGGATACATCCTTAAATACCTATGCTGAAGGTCCAAACTTTACCCTCCAGAAGGATGTACACAACTCTGCTTTGTCTGACTAGGGGTCTGAAGAGAGATTATTTGATCTACTTCTCCTAATGTAAGATTAACTGTATTGCCCTCCAGAAGGATGTACTCAACTCTGCTTTGTCTGTCTAGGGGTCGGAAGAGAGATTATTTGATCTACTTTCTTCTCCTAATGTAAGATTAACTGTATTTTTCCTGGCATTTTTCAGCTTGCTTGTAAAGATGTCCAAAACTTTAGACTTATCACTTCCCACATAATCTATTCTAGTTTGTTCCCTCTTGGCTATTACTTGCTTTACAAACACTTCTAATAAAGATTAAGCTGAGACTTCCTTCACACTGTTCAATCCACTTCTGCTCATCAAATCCACAACAGACACAGGTTGTCCTGTTCCTTTTTGGAATAAGCTTCAGTATCCTTGAAGAGTATACATTGCCTAGAAGAAATTTAATTTGCATATTTGTATATATTCATATATTTTTAGCTCAAACAAGAAACATAGAATTTAAGAGCAGTCCCATTCATCCAAGCAAAGATACGGAAAATGGGAATTATTTTATCCCTTGATAAAATAACTCATATGATAAAATGTCTCATAAATTTCAGTTACATATTGAAACATTAACTCTATGATTTCTTTCTGTGTTCATAAGTTTTCTATTGTGGGACTCCTTTTTTTAAAGAGCATATATGGGTTTTTTATAAAAAGATGTTTTGTTTTTGTTGTTTTGGTTTTGTTTGTTTTTGGTTTCTTTTTATTTCATCTGGTCTAGAACCTATCAGACATGACAAAAACGATATACTGGCTTCTCAGCAACATAACTAATCTCATTTTCATTTTTATTCATACCAGTGTAGGCACTGGTATCTGAACATTTTGATCTTTCTAGTACATTACTGAGAAAATTGCTCCTCCAGCAATGTGGCTAGGGTACAGAGATGAGCTTGGGATGTGCTGCTGGTATAAGAATATAAGTCTTGGCAAATTTTGTGTGTATCAATGGTAGGCAGAAAGCCTGAAGTTGCTGGTTGCATCTCTGGGAATAAATGAACAGAGGACTCTGTGTTCGGCCCTTTGCTTCCTTTAATTCTTACATCTGAAAGAGAAAGGGGTTTTATGTTGGTTTTAATACTTTAGCCTGTGGGCTGTTAAAATAATTTTTAATTTACTACAAGATGATTCAATAAATCAGTGTATTATTGACCAGATTTAGTATTTTATATTGTACCTCTAATGTCTCTTAATGAAATTAATTTGTTTTTTTCTGGTCTCTGCCAGGAAATGAAGGCAAGGGATGAAAAATATTCGATTTGAAATTTGAATAATTAAAGGAAGATAATTTAGTGAGATGTTCAATTTTTTACGTAGTTTGTCGCAAGGAAAGGGAATCCAAAAAATATCTAGCATAAGGAGGCCTTATTGAAGGATTTAGTTTAATCTATAATCCCCGTATTTTTCTAGGCTATTATATGCAATTAGTCCAACTATAGCAATTTCCCAACTGACTTAATTTTTATTTAACTGAATTGCAGACTATACCATGAACTCATATTCCTCAAAACTAATAAGATTTTTTATTTAATACCAAGCCTTACAGAGTTAAGACACTTCACAGATGGCTAAATAACTGGCTAAACCTGCATTATAATTCTGTGCCAAGTGATAACATTAATAAGAGGAAACCCAGTAAGTTGCACCTGATAATAATTCTGGCAGCTAGGAGACCAAGTATTTCCTTATAGCAGGGCTGCTACAAATCTAATACTCCTGTAACCTCTCTCATGGAAACAAATGTATTGGGATGAGAAACTGGGGTTTTATGCTGTTGCACTATACTGCAATATCTAAATTTCTGGTGGCAAGAGACCAATTAACTTAGTAAGGCAAACATAAGTTGTTAAAAAAATGCAACTTTCTTCTCAGTATGTGCAATATGGGTATTTCCTTCTCCATTTCCTTTGTCAAGTTCTTGTCAGAAACAAAATAGTCAGAGTGTCATGCAAAAACAAAATAGTCAGAGTCATTATTGGAATATATGTAGTTACAAGAATGAGAGAAACTGGTAAATTCAGTGCTACTGCGTATGTTGTGATTCATGATAACTTCAGCCAATGCATCTTGCCAGTTTCATCAGAGCTGCTGGATTGAATTCTGCAATGAATGGATTCCTGGATTATGATATTTTTAGAAACCTTTCATAATTTAAATCACATTGCATTCACACAGCCATTCAACAATCTTCATAATGGAGTGTATAGCTGTGGGTGTAACAATCTTCATTTGACAATGAAATTTTCAGTTTTTTGTTCGGGTGTAAACTAGAGAATTTGACTGACTTCTGAAACATAAATTCTTCATTTCAAAATCAGAAATTTTAGGACACCTTTTTTTCACTGGATATAAAAAAATAAGCTGAGGAACCCTGGTATAGAGCCATAATTGTCAAATTAAGCTCACATACTAGATACTCTTACTGATTTTCACCCCACATATTGCTACTTCTAAGAACCTGTTTTCCAAACATGTTTTTGAGATATGAAGGTCATAGAAAAAATCCAAACTCTTTTGGGGGAACACATACTACTTCTGGGAAGAAAATCAAAGAAAAATCTCTTTTATATCTCTTTTATATCTCTTTTTTATATCAGACATTAAAATAAATTTTATAAAATCAGGAGAAAACTGGAAATGTTCATAGTGGCTCTTGAATTTTTTGTGTCTTCCTATGAAAATCCAGTTTCTTGGCATCCTTGCACTACTGGTGACAAATATAAAGTGTTATTCTTCATCCCCTGTCTGTCTGGAAGGTCTTGTTCATATCATCAATTAGGTAAATGAAGGAAAGCACTAATGTAAACTGTCCTTTTTGGCAAAAGGACAAGAAGTTTCTGATTTCCTTGCTCTAATGTGGATTACTACCACTTAAGCCTTTGAGCAGTAGAGATCTCTGAAGGGGGTTATGATGGAAGGAAAATGGCATGTGTGCTCTATAAGCAAAGACTCCTTAATTCAGAGAAAAGAAATCTTAACTTACCATTATATTCTTCCACTGTGTGAGGCATGGACTATGAACACTGAGCAGTTGATCTTCATGTACCTTTTTATTTTCTCTCTTGTCCTTGCTTTGAATTTAGTAGCTCAGTCATATATCTCCTTCTGTGATCACAAAACTTCCAGAGAAACACAGCAAACATTTTTTTTCAGTATTGTAAATATTCTTGCTGAAATACCTCATTTACTAGTGGACCACAACTTTATTTTTCCAGAGAAATGGCTCTGGATTCCATCCTTTGACTAAAAATTGAACAACAGAAAGATTTTTCCTGTCCCAATTACTGCTTTTTGTTTTAATCAACAGAATTTTAAAGTCTGTTTTAAACAAAACTTTAAATACTTTGGGAAGAGAAATAATTTATATGCATGGGGAAAGTTTTCATTCCACACCAATTGTGGCCTGTATTCTGACAGGCAGACTTGGCCTATTTCTTTTGAACAGTCCATGATCCCTTAAATTAAAAAAAAAATCTACATAATTTTCAGTATTAAAATTTTGAATTTAAAAATATGACAGAAAATACAAAGAGATAAGTTATGTAGAAGAAAATTAGATTGAAGTGGAAACCTAGTGAGGATAACATCAGGGAGCCATCAAAGTCAGATATGGGGAAAAATTCATTAGGTCATTTTTCTCAGCAAGGCACAGCATGAGATCCTGGCACAAAGGGCAGGGAGAGACTGTTCACTGACTTCAGTGGATTCACAGCATATTCTTGTTTCGACTGGTTTATTTTTTAATGCACACAAACAGCAGTGTGAGTGGGAATAGTTACTAAGCCTGCTCCCCAAGTATAGGTATAAGTGTCAGCCCAGGAATGCTCACAAAATGAATGATTCAGTTTGTGTACCATATCTGCTCACCACGCTGCTGAGCAGCTTCTCCCAGCACACTACTAGAGAAAAAAGAGAGAGAGTTCCTTCTGAAAGGAGAAGAAAGGAAAAATCTCAGGGGTTCAGCTGGTGATAGTATTGCTTTTGGCAGGCCTGACCTGACTCACCATGTCTTGTTTTGAGCTACTCTTGAGGAAATGCTGCGCTGGCTTGACAAAGAATGTTCTGCTTTTCATATGTGACTTAAAGTCCTGACCACACAAACAAGGGAATGCTTACTAGTGATGTGGAGTTTTAGGGTTTATGAGAAGTATTAGCTACTAATTGATATCTGTTTTGAGCAAATTCAGAGCAATTCATAGGAATTCACCAGCCATTCCAAACACATTCCTAACAATGGAGGTAGGATTTCCTACTGCACTTTTACCAGAGGGTGAGCCTACATGAGTTTGCTCCAGAGTATCTAAACTTCCAAGTATTGTACCTTAGTTTCCATCCCTGTAACATCTGGGTGTATTATCAGGCCAGCCAGGGACATTACTTTCAGGACCACTGTTGAAAATTTGACTAGTCTCCATGTCACAAGGGCACATTAGGATGTTCCTTTTCACCCCATTTTCTGAAACTGAAAATAATTAACAGCTGAAACATACTAAAAGATGTAGGGGCTGCCTGTCACCTGACCCCTCATGGTATAGCCCAGAAGTAAAACCACCTAATTTATCATGGAATAATTTCCTGAAACCCTGTAGTCATACAAGAAGCACAACCAATTTGAACAATACAGTCCCCTAGGATTCATTAACGCAATTTTCCTTGGTAATATTTGTACCTCGTTGAATGTAACTATGTGTTTGTTCAAGGCAGCAACATTTAAGTAAGAAATAAATTTTAAATGAACAAAGTGCAGTGAATCTGCATCATGTTTTGCCATTACAAATGTTTTGCAAGAAAATAAATCTAACCTTTTAAGCTTTTTCCTGGATTGTGATACTGCCCCCTAAGGGGAAAAGCAGCATCCTTTTCCCTTTTGTCATGGCTGTGAAAAGTCTTCTAACGCAGCAGAGGTAGTGTTGCCACTAGGATAATGTATATGCTGGGCCACATGCAGGCAGCTGTCACCACCAGCCTGAAAACTACCACAGATCTAATTAACACAGTAATGGGTTTTCCACCCTTATACTCTCTGAGTGACAGTTTAATAAGGAACTCCACAGTGATCCTGTAAATCAGAACCAAACTTCATCTTAACAAGGTACAGCTAAAGTGTTCCAAGAATTAGTTCTGAGGAATTCAGCATGTAGTGTGTCCAGTGTATAAATATTACCATTTATTTACATTGACTTATTTTATTATCTATAATTGAAAATCATTCCATAAGTATGTGTTAACAGTTTAAGAAAGATGCATGTCTTATGAACTAAATGTTAGGTGAAAATAATTGAATCTGTATAATTTATAGAATTGTCTAATAACAGGAAACTCTTTTGCAAAAAGAGCTTTGCACTGCAGACAGCTATAGAACCAAAACCCTTTCGACCATAGGTATTCTTCAAATTGGCCTCAATTTCGTACTCAATATGTAAATTTAATATCTTTAAAACAGCTCTATTGGAATTAATTGGATTCTGTGCTTCAAATGAAATAACTTGAAAGTAAGTCACAAAGCATGAGCTTTTTGACTTTTGATAAGGTCCATTTATGTTTTTGAGCAAATTAAGACCTGATCCAATAAAGCAAATTTGAGCGTACTTTGAAGTAGAGCAGGTGTTTAAAAGCTTCATTGAATCATGACTTTAAGGGCACAGAGGATTAAAAATTAAAGTTTGCTTTTAATGAAGATTTAAATTATAATTCCTAGGTTCTCTAATTCCAAAATAGAAAAACATTATATTTTTCTCAGTCCTTTGCATCTTTGATATGTTTTATTTTTATTTGTCTCTTGTGGGTAAGATGCTTAAATGCAGGCTTATAGGAAACATGAGCCAAAGAAAATCAAACTGTCTCATTCCAATTCTGAAACCTCTAAAGAAAAGGAAATACATAACCAAAGACATATGTAGTAAGGAAAAAGCAAAATTAAATGCTTTTAAAAATTGAATGTTGAACTGATTAATCAATAGGAGCTTCTGAAATTGTCTCAGTTTATATATTGATAACTTTTTCACTATTTCCATAACAGGGAATATTTGAAGCATTTTAGAGGTTGTTGCAGTCACCATACTGCTCCCATGGATCTGCCAGTTGTTCCTAAAGGTTTTTAAATCCTCATATTATAGGCAGCTTAGTTGACATTTTTAATTCTAGAAATCAAACATTCCTTTGTCTGTTATTAATTAGTCTCCTAATGTAAAATCATTCTCTAAGTTCAATATTTGAGTAAAAGTGCAGGCCTGGACATGTATACACAGACAGACAGACACAGGTTCACTGTGCTGGACAAGTAGTTAGAGGCAAGATGGTAACACAGGAAAACAAAGGAATTGGGTAGAAATAAGTGTATTGTGAAAGGATATGGGAGTTACAGGGATGATTATTTCAAAAGATTGAATTCTCATCTGTATCTGAGGCTCATATCTGGCCCTAAAATGGAAAATCAAAGATATTGAAATAAAAGATGTTTAAGTGGCAAAGTGTCACAAAATATAGAACTAGCCACTGAAAAATCTCAAACAGAAATATATCCCTGCAAGTGTAAGCCGCAGTAGGCAATGTCATTTGGATCATTTAAAACCCTTAAAAAAGTAATTATCACTGGAAATTTTAATAACAAACAGAAACAAGGACATGGCTAGACCCTGACTGCCCTACAAGTTCTTCCAATTAGTAACAAAGCTATAGGACATTCATTATGGACAAAATCTACATATTGTTTCAACCAGGAGGGAAGAATTATGAGGCCATCAGATTAAAAGATGTCTTGGGTATGGGTGAACATAGTGTTGTAACTTTGTGACCCTAACGGAGTGCACAGAAAAGGCCAGAATGAAAACAGCAGCTTTCAGAAAGGCAGACTTCAATGACATCAGGAAATTAGAAGGAAAGAACGTTTAAATTGCTTGTATTAGTAGAATGTGTAAAAGAGATTAGCAATTTACCAGAATATCAAGGGCACAGAGCTGAGAAACTGTAATCTCATTGTCATTTTAATCACAAAGTGAACAGAATAGAAAACAGACCCCAGGTCAAACTACTGAGGATGGGTGCAAAAATGCAGCATTACAATTAAACTTTGGGTTAGGAAAACAAAGTCAGAAGAGGAAAATTGTGGAGAAAATTAATTCCAATAGAAACCAGCTACAAGTAAGTACTCTAGAAGTAGGATGAAAAAAAAAAGAGAGATCATTAGTCTCCTTCTGCAGAGACTGGAAGTGATTGGCATGCGATGCTGAAAATTTCTGAGCACTTAATGACTTTTTCCACTCTCGCTAAAAAGCTCATTTGCTATCATGGTTAATATCAGGCGTGAAGGATCAAGATTTCAGCCTGGTATAGCAAGGAACAAATTGATGCTTGACTTAATCAGATGTTTTCAAACTGCCTTCATTTGACTTTTTTTTTTCTCAGAGCGCTGAAAGAATTAATAAATAAAAGCTCAGTGTTTGGTTGCACCTGAGAAGTTATGACAGATGGATATGAAAAAAATAGCAAAAGGCAAATATGGTGCCTTTTGCTTTATAAATGAGCTTTATAAATGAGCTTCTTGAAAATTGCAGATATCCTAACTCCTGATGCTTAAAAAAAAAAAAACGTAGCCAAAAGCAAGAAATCTGAAAACACCCTGAGTAAACAGAGGAATGAATAACCACCAACCTTTGTGTCTCTGAAACGAATCATCCCTCAGTAGCTTCACTTCCTCCTACAAAAGGTAAAGGCCTTATGCATACAGAAGGAATATCACAGGTCTAATTGCAGTTCCAGTAATGTTTTCAACACAGGTGCCTTTCCAGGAAGAAATATGGAACAACATTGTTTAGATAAAAATACCTCATGTAAATAGAAAAATCAGCAGTTTCCAGTCTCCAAAAGGTTTCTGCAGGATATAAAACTATAAAACATTAGTATGAATTAGCTAGAGAAGTGAACAGAAGGTATGCTCATTAAGTATAAAGGGCCACAAAGTCAAGAAAATTGTAATTATCAACATGAAATTCAAAGAAATCTTGTCAAATTTTGGATGGGATCAGAAAAAAAAATGCTATTTTTCTAGTGCAAGTTGTTACATACAGGCAGGAATAAGCAGGATAGGGTATTGACTGAAAAAATACCCGCAAAATGACCTGATTTATAAAGAGAACAAGGATGAGTAACCTTTTTGCTCTTGAAGAATAGGGGAGTGTAGAGAGGGGAAAAAAGCAATTTCCATGCAGAAAATTTGTGTCTATGACATTTAAAGTAGATTTTCTCTGATGTCTATGTTACAGTGATAAGGTCTCAGCTGGACTATTACAACCATCCTTAGATGTTACAGCAAAAATTCTTCACTCAAATAAATCTTGTTTGGGATGAGCACAGATGGAGAAAGCATGACAGGTAAGTATCAAGAATACTGGCTTTGTTTAACTTGGAGAAGGCAAAAGCAAAATGAGATGTGCCTTTCTTCATGTATAAGAAAAAACATCAAAATAGAAAAACAATTCTGTTCTATTTCTCTGCGGCAGATGGCATTAAAATATTTGGCTTAATTTACAGCTTGTAAATAAAAAATGTTTTAAAATTATTAGAATGCACAAATACATTGATTAAAGTGATTGTTACAGTCTCTCTCAGGAGGTCAGACCATCTTCTATATCAATGGATAAACTGGGAGGGGTCTCCACACCCACGTTCAGATGCCTGTCTAGGCTACTTAGATTCCACTTTGTGCACTCAACAAAATATAATGGACAAATTTAATTGCCAATTAATCTGGTCTGCTGCAGACCTTTACTTTAGGATGGGATTGATTTCTCCCCAGGATTGTTCTACTGACACTTAGGAGACTGTAGACAGTGAGACAGATGCAAATATCTGAGCTCCAAACACCAAGAAATGGTGAATTCCTCTCTTCAGATTTTTACAAAGCTTGTCAGTTTGCATGGCTCTGGAACACCCACCATGCAGATCCACTAGGGTGCTAGGAGTATTAATGAAGAATTTAGCCTACAGCTTGGGTGCCAGGCATGCTGTGGCTGCTTCATGGTGCTCTCTATCATCCCATCATGGACCATTACTGCAGCCAGCAAGGGGAGAGCATATGCTTTTGCTAAGGTTTTGCTCTCATTTGCAGTGCATGATTTGAAAGTATTACTTTCATATATGTGTAGACATTACACATATATGACTCAGTCTACAATAAGTCAAAAATTCTATACCTAAAAGGAGAAAGAAGAAATGCAATGTAAAAATAAAATCTATTCTGTTGATCCATCTGACTTTTATCTTTCTTTTTGATTTACCTAGGGATTAATAATTCCATTTATATCGATGAAGATTGAGATAAAAACTTCAAAAATTGAATAACTTCCTTTTTTATGGCCATACTTCAGTAAGTCTTAAATACATTCATGTTCTTAATTTTTGTCATTTTATTTTATTAAAGTTTGATTGAACATCTATGTATTTGACTTCAGTAGACTAGAAATTTTGGCATATTCAAAGACAATTTAAAAAAATTCAAGTTAATTAAAAAAAATTTCTATTCAAACTTTCAGACTTTTCATAGATTTCTTATCACTTTTTATCAAGTATTTAACGTTTTCTTTGAAGTCTTCCTCCAAATATCCCTTAAATTATAGGGCTTATTCTATTGAATTGTGCAAATAATTCTCATTAGCACCAGTGGGAATTACATATGCAGATCAAAGGAACATAATTTTTATTTGCCTAAGAAAATTAGAGAAGCTGCTTAGAAATGTAAGCTTAGGAGTGTGTCTTGACTGTGTTTTTCTCTCCTCAACAGGACTATAAGACTTCCCTTATTTTTTGTCTTTTTCATTTTTAAGGGCAGTTTAAAAGGCTCTCATTCAGAGGAGTAGCATAAAATGCTATTCATATATTTATATATATATATATAAGGAGTCGTGGACAGAAATGAAGCTATATTGTGACCTACACTGTAGTCCTAGTCCTAAATTCGGGATTTGCAGAGAAGTGAGGTAGTTGGACTGCAGAAATCCATAGAGTCAAGCTGTACATTCCTGCACAGCTTGAATCCCTAAGTAAGTCAGAAGTGTTTAGTTCCATGTGTGCTTTAACACAGGGTAGGAGTCAACTATGACTCCTAGAGTGAGTTAGGCACAGTGCTTCTGCAGGTTCCTTTTACATGTTCTGGTGACACAACCCTTTATTCCTTTTCCTTTTCACCCAGTGCTTATAGCCACCCACAATGGAAGACATTCATGCCCTTACTGTATGTACCCACATTTGGTGTTGTTCAGAGCACAGAAAGTTAGAAGTCTTGCTTTCTAAGCTCTCAGTGGAATAATTAAAGTAGCTGTGACAAATTTTCCCCCAAAAGCAGATGACAGGAGCACAGTATATAGTCAGTGCCTGCAAAGGTACAATATCTCCATTAGACACCTGAATATATAGGGTAATTGTATCCTTGCTCCCAGATTGTTGTCTCTTAATGAAATTCCACCTTAGAAATTATCCATAGTGTGCTCTGAATTTCATCCCCAAGCCAGCTCTTCTGCCTTCCAGCTGGAGAATAGCTGTGAAAGTCTGGGCAGCTAATGGACTCTGAAAATACAAGTTTATTCTCAGCAATACTTGTGCAGCTGTTTATGGCATATAACCTCTGGTGATAGTAAGACCCTCTGTATCAAACCTGTGAGCTGCATCACAATCAGCTGCTCTAACACAGCTGTTCTAGCTTTAGAGAAATTAGTGGCCTAATTTCCTTTTGTATAAAATATATTTTAAATGGAAGTGTATTCTAATAGCCTTTAAAACAAGTAAAGGAAAAAATGCTGTAGTCCTTGCAAAGTAGTTGTTATTATAACTCTTGTCATTGAAAAATTATATCTTTTTATTTCTTTAGTCTGAACTCTTTTACACTAATTCGCAACCATGGGACATCTACTCTCCACTATCAAATTCCCACTTCCTCACTAGGCACATATGAGAGTTTATCAAATAACACATAAATATTTGCTAAGATTTCACAATCAATTAATGACTTCTCAAATTGTCAAGCATCTTTCCAGTCTGTTGGCTGTTCTTGTGGCTTGTCCATGAAAGCCTCTCAATTTACCAGTGACCTCTTTAATCGATAATTTCTGGTCTATTTAAAGAATTCCTATGTGAGATGAAAACACTGAAAAATACAGGTACTCTGACTGCCTCTACCTCCACAAATTGTACATGCATTCATACTGTTAAAACCTCTTCTCAGTGATGTTTTTTCCCCCCTGAAAATTCAACCATTACAAGAAACCTGCTGAGAATAGTCCCAGGCTTCTTCCTCACCTGGGAAGGCTGAGGAAAATAGAAAGTAAAGGAGGAAAATAGAAAGTAAAGGAAAATAGAAAATAAAGGAGGTTGAGGAAAATAGAAGTAAAGTAGATAGAATATTTTAACAGTTACTCCTTCAATCTGACTGCTCCATAGGAATCTCCTGTTCAGGTAGGCATCCTGCATGCATGAGGCTAACAACCTCCTACAACCCATATGAGGCCTCAGCCTCAGTCTGTATCCACAGCTTGCTGCTTGCTTTTTTTTTTTCTATAGATAATTTGGTTTATTTTCAGCAATACGAAGGTATAAGGCTGGTTTGAAAAGATCTGTCTTCCATAAACTTATGCCTACTGGCACTGAATACATTTCTTTCCTTTACATCTTTATTAAGAAATTCATAATATTGGTTGGTCCACACTTTACTTCAGGGCTTATGATAAGCTGACAGACATAATTACTTTGATCATCCCAATTGTCTTTTTTCAATATTGGCTGTTCCATGAGCCATTGAAAATCAACATTAGCTAATGTTAATGAGGGATTCTTCCTGAAGTATGTAAGTTTTCCAATTATATGAGAAATCCTCATATAAATGTCTCCCTCCTGTAACTGCCGTTAAAACCTCTCAAAGTTACTGATGCAATAGAAAATACTTCATCATATGGTATGAATGAAGTACTCTTCTGACATCTTTTATCATGATATCTATTTCTGAATGCTTTAGCTTGTCATGTAATTCAAATGAAAGGGTAGAGTTTGCCAAATCTCATTGATCAGCTAGATTTGATTTATCAGTCAAAAGATGAACCTCCTAATCAAGCAAAAGTGCGATCAATATAACGCACTTCAGTTTCTTTTTTCATGCTCCTTGAAATATATTTTATCCTAAAATCTCTTTGTAGATCTCCTTACGCTTTTCTAGAAAGTTTGTAGGTTTCCTGAGTTCCTAGCTTTAGTTTATTGCTATAAACATCCTCTTCCTTTTCTTTGTATTTCTCCTTTAAATTTTGTTATAGCTGGCTTTGCTTCCAATTCAGTCTTGGTATACTGTGGCATTATTGGATGTCTGTAAAGTGTTCTAAATGCAATTAAAATGTTAATCTTTAAGTACATCCCTCAAGTATTTTGGCTCAGGATTTATCATTTATTGAAAATTGCCTTTTTAAAGAAAGACAAAAATTTTTATAGTTCTTTCCATATAACAAAACAAAACGTATTATGACCTCCTGTACCTCAGCATCAGCTCAATATAAGGTCTACTGAAGGACTCTCTTTACTCCAGATGCCACTTTGTGATTAAACTTGTTTTCCAGGTATTGCATAAAAGGTTTCTGAAAATCCCAGAGGTTGAGCGTTGGTGTAAGTGCACATCAAGCAAACTAAAGTTCTTCACAATGCCATTTAATATAGGAATTGTACAAATAAAGCCTCAGATTGAAAGTTGTGTCTGGCTTCTTGTCTGTTCCTTTATTTGCTTTTTAAATAATTTTGATTATTTTAAAATAGGCCTAAAGTAGAAGATAAAACCTTTTTTAGCATGTGTAATTTTATTTTCCAATTTTCTGTTATCAGGACATCTACCAGAGTAGTTAAAATTCATTCAGCCACCAACTTCAAGAAAGTGAATTTTCAAATGTACCCATTCATAATGTATTTATGACCTTGAAGTCATAGTAATGTTCCTTTGTGTAAAGCAAAACTTTTCTGTTATTTGAAATGAAAGGGGATTATTCACATATTGAGGTATTAATTAGCAGTTTCCATGGATATTGTGGGTTATTTAAAAAATTTACCTGTTGAACAGAGAGATGCATACAATAATAGTAGCAGTCCAGTTCTCACAGTAAAACTGATGATGCTCCAGAGGAAAATAATGTTTAAAGGTTACTATGTTCTCTACAATCAAAGAAAACTAAAAATTATCATATATGATGATAATAAAGCCTCGATCTTGGCCTTATTATCGAGCGATGCAAGGATGGTCCAGGAGCCCAGTCCCTCTGGGAGACAGAGAGCCCGAATGCCCAGTTAGCTCGTGGCTGTTGCTGCAGGCTGCCCTTTAGCAAGCTTGATGATTGTCAGCTCTTTAGTGATTGCAAGCTCTCTTAGGATCTCAGCTCTTTGCTTGCTAGGGTGTCCTTGGCTGAGGCTGGAGCAGACGCAAGAGAGGAGAAGTCCTGGGGGTTCCACAGCAATGATTTATTGGGAAGTCTGTGAAGGGTCCCAGCGACAGCTCTTCTTCTTCTCTGTCAAATGGGCTAAAACAGCACCTTTTTATAGGGTATAGGGGGATCCAAACTTGTCCAATAGTAAAGGTTAGGGAGAATAGCCTATGAGGTTACAAAGATAAGGCTAAGGGGCACGGGGTCAGAGACAGGAGCTTATTTTGCTGTCTCATCATGACTCAGCAGTTCCTACTGTTAAATCTCAATCCTCCATGGAGCTTTTCCAAGCTCTATGGAGTCTGCTACATATGATGGGGATGGAAAATAATTTATCTTACAAAAGGAGTATAAAACTTTCCTCCCAATCAGGCAGACACATGGACTATACTGGTTGGGCTTCTTGGCCGCCTCCCATGCTGAGCCTCCTGCTTTACCCAGTAAAAATGCACAGTTTTAAGATAGATTACTGTTCTGTCCTTGGTTGGAAACTGGCATTAAAAAAGCTAGTGGATGGTTGCCCTTGTTTCACTTCCAGTACTTCTGTAAGGGGAGCAGACAGAACCGTGTCCCAGCCTGGTGAGGCACTAGGAAGTTGCTCTCGGATGCCCAAGATGAAGAAGCTTCCATAGGGAAGAAGTAACGTCCACCTTCAGGAGCTGCCCATGAGCAGAGTGGAGGGTGAACTCAGAGGCCAGCTGAAGCAGCAATCCCCTGTGGTTCTGCCTGTGGAGCTCTGCTGATGCCCACCAGGAATTACCAGCGGGGCTCTGCCTTGGTCTGACGGTGGTAAATGCAGACAGACAGCTTCACTTGTTCAGTCAACTCCCTGCTAAATTTAATTGTTTTTAAAGGTAGCAGTGTTATGCCTCTGAGAAAGAGCAATTTCTATCAGCATATATAGATTCCATAATTACAAGTATAATCATCTGTGTGAGAGAAAGTGTAAACTAGAGATCCATTAGTAAAGAGTGTGTTTTGTATACACAATTTCTATTTTCTCTCTAAACCATGCAAGTGTGAATAACTCTGTGAAGTATCATCAGTATTCTTGTTACTGTAAGTAATTCTGTAATAGCAAAACCACACACTGCTGTAATGAAGGAAATTTTGAATGGCTTTTTTTTTTTTCCCAAATTGGTTATTTTTACACCACTCATCCACGAGAAAGAGTGTGACAGTTTAAAATAGTTGGGGTTTGCAAACAGTAGACAAGAGAATTATAAAAAGCTACAATACATTATATTTGCAATTTTATATAAAGAATAAAACAGATATTATAAATATGTAGATGTATTACATATATAGATACACATAGATCTATTATAATATGTTTGCAAGTGTCAGAAAGTTTATATTAAGTAATTTGCTTTATCAGTCTTTGGCACTATCTTGCCACCTACCAATTCCACACAACTGCAATCCTGTCTTTCATGGGCATCTGTGGATACCAGTTTACAGGAAGAACAAGGGTGATAGAAACTTGCAGGTGCAATTTATCACTGCTCAAACAGCAGTAAAAGACAAAAGTGTGCAATAATATGGTCAGCAGGAGTGAACTGAAAACCTCACCCCCAGCAAGAGTGTTGCTTGCTCTTGTCTGTCAGGGGATGCTGTTCTTCTGCAGAAGGAGCTGGTGTGGGGTCATGCTGGGGACATCTGCCATCAAACAACTCCCTCCTGCTCCTGCTCTTGCATCTGCAGCTTGAGTGGCCAGCTTGGACAAAGGACTTCCCCAGGGGCTTCCATCTGCAAAGCAATGGTTACTCAGCACTAGTATTACCTTTTATAGATTCTTCAGGGCTACCAATGTGCAGAACAAAGGAAGAGAGAAAGTATCAATAGGTTAATTTTGTCACTCTTTTTTTTGAAAAGTGGTTAGCATTATAGCTGTCAGGTTTTGATTGTAAAGAACGCCGAGCCTGGAGTCATTGTTACCCACCTCCAGTTATTCTCACTGCATTCCAGCCAGGACTGATGGACTCTGAGGGATGTGCCAGTCCTGCTCATTTTCAGGATTAGAGCAGCTCTTAAAATGCTGGCCCCCTGAGAATTTTGTCAGAGCTAGTTCAAAGAGCTCAAACACTTTGACTTGTCTACTATACAGTAGGGCAGACATAAGACATAAATCACTCTCAATATGTCAGTAGTCTTTATTCCTCTATCTCCAGTCCTAGACAGATTAGGAAAAGGGATTCATAAATTGGATTTTTCTTTTGAAACACCTAGGATAAATAAAGTAAATCTATAGCTTTAAAAATATTTGTCCATAGCTTTTATAATATTTTCTGTAGATGTCTATAAACCAGAATTGGTTTATAGACATTGTATAAAGCAGAATGAAAATTAGTATTTCTACAAATTCCATGCTAATAATTGTGAAGAAAAGTCTTCAATAATCATATAGATTTGCTCAGGTTCAGAAAAAAACGTCAGTAAGGGGAAATTATTTCCAATTTTTCTTGCAGATATCTTATGAATAACAAAAATGATAATTTAGTTACCTTTTATTTCCTGTAAAACAATAAATGAGATATTTCAGATTAGAAATGAGTTAGAATGGATTAGAAAGTATGAAAAACATATTTGCAAAGGTTTTCAATGTTTTTTCCAGTCATTTCCATTATAACTCTGGATTCTTGAGTTGCAATAAAATTTTGATAATTCCCAGGGCTATAATTTTGATGAAAAATAATTGTCTTTGTAGCACAAGAAATTAAAAGAGGTACAAATAAAAGCAGTATAATAAGAATTCTTGTAGTTGGATTCTGATAGTTGTTTTTAAGGACACTGCTGCTAAGTGCCTGAAGAATCATCTGCAGTGATGAAGTTGCAGTAATTTCTAATTTATTTATGAGTGAACAGAGTAAACATTTTGATATGAAATTTAAACCTGTTAAATCCAGAAGTCTGAGATCTATAATCATTACACGAAATTTAAAAGGAGTCAGGTGTACCTAAAGGCATTTAAAAGTTTTATTTGCTAATATCTGAGTATGAAAATAATTATTATATTTGAGAAAATAATTACTATATTTGAAGTCCACTGAAGAATGAAAAATATGGTACTATTTTTTCATTCCTGTTGCTCATTGTCCTCATGCATGCTTTTTAACCTCCTTGCTTTAAACGTCTTTCAGGAAAATATTATTTGAACTACCATGAAACCCAGGAATTACACACAAAGATATTTATTGCCAGGTTTGAAGTATGATATTTGACTACAAAACTGCACTTGTGTTAGGGGCATGTACAGAGCCATCAGCAGTACAAGTTCTATTTCAGTCAGACACGTTACTGGATTTGCTGCATGTGGTGGGATAAAGTGTAGTGACCATGCTATAGTCGTTATGCAGAACATGGAATGCTCCTAATATATAAAAATTTGGATTATGTCTTAGAGTCCAATTTTGAATAAATTTTCAAATTCCTGGCCTTGATGCTTTGTAATGAGGATACTTTTGCTATGGTATTTTTCATATGCTAATACAGTATATTCTCATGAAAACTGATAAATATAGAAACTAAAAATTACTTATACTTTGAAATTATCTTTCTAACATAGAAACCTAGCTCTTCTTTTTAAGGGAGTGTTACATGGAGTCCTCCATTGCTGTGATACTAAATGCACAAGACTTCAGACTTAAGAACTGAGGATATTTTCTTCTCTACAACATAAATTTAGGTTTTATCTAAAATACTAAACAACAACTAGAGCTTCAAATCTGTCAGGTGAGTTTACTTCAACAACAGTGGAAAAGCTATTCGCCAAATTAAATACACTGAAAACAGTCTTTGTTAGTGTCTAGCACATTACAAAAACTGGCAAATAATTGATGTATGTAGTGACAGAAAAAAAAAAACAGGGGAGAAGTTTTGTGGCTTTTGCCACAGTTATAAGCAGGTGCAATTATAAATTTGAAGTGAATTGAAAGTGAAGAGAACAGAGTCAGATGCAAAAGACAGGCCACTTTTAAAATTAAATCAGTGCAAGATGTCATATGTGTCTTCATGAACAACTCTATCCCTAGAAACTTTGGCAATGAACCTGGTGAGAAAGGAAAAACTCTTGATCTAATTCTCATTTCAGGTGAAAGTGAGTGTTGAGTCCAGCTGTTAAACACAGATTAAGAGTGACATCAAAATTCAAGATTCTGAATACTGATGAATGGTGGAGTATTTGATTCTGTAGTTTACCAAGCAAAATAATTTAAGAAATTCCATTTTTATAATGCAGTTAAAATTTCAAAGATTTTTTTTAAGACTTTAGGGAGGGTATTGTGGGACAGAGGTAAACACCTAAGTCTTACTTTAAGTCTAAACACCATAACAACAGACTGTTTTGAGGAACTGTTAATATTCCCATGCAGGTCCAGGTCAGATTCAGGGGTTTTACCTTAAAAACTCATGGATATACAGGCTCTGTCTAGTTGCCTCTTTTCCTCACATTAATATGTCTCTAATTCCATTCTCTACCTCCTTTCTCCTTTACTTTAGACTCACTTTCTTACATATTCTAACATATGCATAGTACATAGATGCATTGAGTGTAGCACAGGAAGTTCAAATGAAGTTCTGTAGCTGACAAATGGATGCTATTTTTTCAAGTGCCTGATTTTGTTTATAAGGTAAATGTGAAAAATTGAAAATTAATTTATGTTACATGTGGAACTGCATATGACAATAGCAGCGGCATAGTATTTATGGGAATAAGCTGTTTAATTAAGCTTTCAAGTAACAGTGGAAATCAATTTGAAATACGTACTACCTTTTCATACCATTCAACTCAATTTTTATGATGTATTTTTAAAATAATTACTTTTTGAGAGAATATTTATATTAATTTCTTATCGTTCCACCCCATACTTTTCTCACTTTCCCAGACACAAAGACCTCTAGCTAAGTTACAAGTTAAGGAATGAGTTGGAAAACACAAAAGAACTTTTTTGGTATAATGAATGTCAAATGATACAAACTCCGAGCCTGCAGACTTAAGTTCAATAGAGAAAGCAGTTCTTGGTATGCGTCAAGGGTGTGAGACCTTCATGACAAACCAGTCACAAATCTACTAGGGAGGTCAAACACAATGATTGAAAAACTCCTGTTCCCTGCAATCAGAAAGACTTGTGACACAAAAAAAAATTTATCTACTTTTATTCATTTTATTATTATTATTATTTATTAAGTCAAATAATCCTGAAACATAAAATGATTATATTAAATGCTTAAATCTGTTCTGTTGTAATTCTTGTAAGTACAACCCTCCAGTAATTAAAATACTCAACTCAGAATTCCAGTTGGACCATCCAACTAAAGAGTAAAGTTTAATCTATTTCTTCATAGGGATTTGTGGTTAGATTATAATTTATATATTTCCATGTATAACCAATCATATGCTGTTGTATCAACTAAAGCACTAATGTTTTGTATATCAAACTCAAAGGCTATGAATTTGAAAATCTAGAGGAAGATGTTTTAATTCTATAAACTAAGAACTTTATCTGCTAATACTAAAAGAGAAAATTTCAAATGGAAGTTTTCTGAGTCCAAGGTCTAATTTGAGGATGTAAAGTTTACGCTTTTTCCTTACTTCCAAATCTACAGAAATATCTTTTTAGTGAAACCAATACAGCAGTCCAATCTGATTACCAAAAAAAAAAATTCCAATTGCATTAAACAATGTTTAAGAGAAGACCTAATCTGGTCATGATGGTTTGGACAAGGACAGTGAAAGATGAAAGACATTTAAATTGCTCTTTCCACAGAGACAGTTAAAATGTAGCTGCCAAAACAACCCCAGAATTAAGTGAATCAACTTGGTGACATGTTCCTAAATGTGTAAGATTTCCAGACTAATCAAATGCAGCTGCCTATGATTAGCCAGTCTTTAATAATAACGAAATACATTGCACTGCAAACTGTCTTTTCAGCTTCATACATCTTAAACTGTCGGTAACAATTTTTGAGGTTTAATTGTGATCGTAATTATAGTGAACAGTATAATGAGCACACAATACATCATTTGATGACAATTCCTTTGTAAAAATGCCTAACAGCCCGAGTTCAGGAAAAGCAAAAAGCCTTGATTCTCATTGTTCTGTTGCACCTGTAAAGTTCTAATATTTTAAACATATTCCTTAACAAATTACCTTATTAAAACCTGTGTATAAGTTGCCAGTACAAGTTAGAATTTTATTGCACTAATGCAATAAAAGCAGAGAGATGGGACTTTTACCATTGAAAATGAGCTGGAGCTATATAAAAGCATGTAGTTACTAACTCTTCCAATGAATCTAGACTACCAATTGACATTTCATTCTTATACAAACTGCAGTCTATCACCATGTGGGCTTACTATGGCTTTTAACTACTACAAAGATCATGACCGTGACAGAACCATTGAGATTTCATTGCAATTCCTAGATCTGCAGGACGGTGACAGGGTTTCTGGATGTATTTCCCCTGCTTTGTGTTTATCTACATCCATCCAGAAGCAAATAATAACTGTAGTCTTGACAAAAGTCCTTCTTTGCCAATTTATTGCTTCTTTCTTGGGATGGCATATGGGAAAGAAGGACAAAGGAGACAGGAACATAACTTGAGGAATGTCCATTCTCAACCAAGGAATCTTAAAAAAAATTTAAGCCCATGCTTTAAGTAGTTTGCATTGCAATAACCTCCCTGTCCCTTTAACATAAATACAAGAATAAAAGGCAGCATAATCTAAGCATTTATGAAGAACAGAGAGCTCTAAGGTTCTTGATTTAGCTTTGCGTTAAATGACAAAGCCTGGGATGTCACCTTGTTGAGGGAGGTGCTTTTTGCCTTTTACTCAGCACTGGAGAGGCCACAGCTGGAGTGCTGTGCTCAGTTTGGGCTCCTCAGCACAAGAGAGATATGAAGCTACATGAAAGATCCAACAAAGGGCCATGAATGTCATTAAGGGACTGGAGAATCTCTCCTATGAAGAAAGAGAGATTGGGCTTTTTGGCCTGGAGAGAAGGCTCAAAGGAAATCTTGCCAGTGTATACAAACACCTGAAAGGAAGTAGTAAAGAGGATAGAGCCAGGCACTTTCCAGTGGAGACCAGTGGCAGATGAAGAGATAGTGGGCAAAAACTGAAATACAGAAGGCTCCCTCTGAGCTTCAGGAAACCCAGCTGCCAGGAGGGTGACTGGACACTAGCACAGGTTGCCCAGAGAGATTGCAGAGGTCTCCAACCTTGAAGATATTTAAAAGATGTCTGAACATGGCCATGGGCAACCAGACCTAGGTGACCCTGTTTGAGCAGGGGGCATGGAAAATGTGAACTTCAGGCATCCCATCCAATCTCAAACAGAGTCTGAGGCAGGCACAGGCCAACACTTAGTTTGTACAGCAATTTCTGCCAAAGCCAACCTGTACCATCATGTAAACTTCTTTTCACATGAAGACATGAAAAGGTTTTGTGGAATCCATCAGAAAGGCATTAAAGAGTATTATCCTCTCTGTTCCAGTAGTCTCTCAAGCAGATGGTTGCATCTAATACAAATAGAATATGTATTATGCTATTAAGACATCTCTTTTTCTGCATTAAACACATTGTGCATGCATGTAATTTA
The DNA here is from genome assembly GCF_000277835.1 of Geospiza fortis. Classification (NCBI taxonomy): domain Eukaryota; kingdom Metazoa; phylum Chordata; class Aves; order Passeriformes; family Thraupidae; genus Geospiza; species Geospiza fortis. The sequence continues at coordinate 628,636 of NW_005054348.1, forward strand.
GTAAAATAAAAGTAATTTCCTTGCACAGGATGAGATTAGACTGCTTATTTTTCCTTTTTAATATCAACAGAACAATGGCTCTTCAAAAAACTAATTGAAATCGGCATAAAAACACTACAATCACTATTCATTTTGTAGAAAAAAAAAGAGGTTCTGCAAAGCAACCCATCTACCTTAGCACTTTCTTATAGCATCTGTTTAGTGTATAAGAAAAGGGACATGAATATTCAATAAAATTGTTTCCTAAGATTTATATACAAGGAAAATAAACTCTCTCCTCTTAAGGTGCTTACAGTCCATCTGTGTGTGGTAACAAGTGATTTAAATCAACATCAGCAACCTTAAAGCAAATATAAACTTTTATACATTTCACATTTTATATGACTATAAACAAGAAAGCAACAATTTTCTTTGTTGCTGAGGTTTTTCTGGAGCAGCATTAAGGGAAATTTCCCTGGCTGTATACCTTAAAACAGCTACCACCCAAGCATCTGGCCACATGCTGGTGACACAGAGAGGCTCTGAGAGGAGCTGTAGGGTGTCTTTGCTGTGGGACCTGCATCTGACCCACTTCATTTCACTTAAGTGAAGGCACCTCCCTAGCTCAGGCACCTCTGGTTTTATTCATCTTTAGTGGAGGCAGCTGCATGCTGAGAAGCAAGGTCAGTAATTACTGCAGCATGGGGAAGCTCTTTGAGCCATGCTGATTTCAGTGCAGGATCTCTGCTGGTTGCTTTTTTTCCCACTCAGACACTTTTTTGGTTTTTCCTTAGACTCAGCTTCTGATTTACTAATCTGCTGCCCATCACTTTCCTGGAAGGAAAACATACCTGAGAAAACATCCCAGCATTGCCACCCAAAAGGAAACAATTTAATTTTTTTTTCACTGTCATCTGTCCTGGTGTCCTTTATAAAGCTCCAAAGAAATGGCTGTTAGGTCTCTCTCTTTGTTTCCAATGTTTTAAGAAAAAGCAAGCAGTCATATTTTAGTACATAAACAACCTCAGAGCAGTATGATAGTAGGAGCTTATGTCTCTGCAGATGTTTTCTAGGTCTGGTAAATTCAGGGTAGTTTGCCCCTTGCTGTGAGAACTTACCTGCATATTTATAGGGCTGGCTAATTAAGTCCTCTGGTTGATTTTTTTCAAGTAAGAGTTGCGCTGTAAATTAATCTTCATACTGTCTTTGCTGTAACTTTTCTTAACCATATCCTCTGTTCTGTCTTTTTTCTGAGTTCTTCAGTATTGGCTTCTTGCCTTTTTGGCTCACCTACCTGAAAGTTTTAAGTGACACAAGTGGAGTTTTTTGTTTGAAGGTGCCCTACACTTCTACTCTTCTATTCTATATATTCTGACAACAATTTTCCTTCAAGTTTGTTAGTAATCAATGTTTTCTATGTGGTATAATTGGGTAAACATAATTTTATAATTGGTAAATATGGTAATCAATTTTATTTTACAAATTAATAAAATTAATGAATCAGTGGATTGATTATTTGGAAGATAAGAAAAATCAGACCAAACCACAACCATCCTCTCCCTTCAGGCAAGAATTTGAGAGGTAAATAAACATCCAGTTTAGGAAAGATTTTATTCCATGAGTATCCTGATGTTAAAGACTAATTTTGCTTAACGATATGCAATTTATAACTATAAATGGTACTTAATTTTTCTGCATTTTTTTTCCTGAAAAAAGACAGCTAAAAATGGGCATTTAATTTAAAGTTGTCTACAGATCCTGCGCCATTATAGGAAAGAGGGAGGTATTTTTAAACTGGCATACTCATTGCTCTCTGGGAAGCTCTGAGTGCCAGATCAATCCCACCAAGAGCTGTTTTTCCCAGGTTGTTCATGTAGGAAGCATACAGGATGATTCATTTGGCATATCTTTCCTGACTCATAGACCCTTTATGAATCCTGCCCAAAGTACATACAATTTTGGGTGAAAACTGAGATTACTGGGGAGGGGGTCTTTTGGTTTACTCTAATGTGTATAACATTTAACCTCTTACTCAATCTGAGTCCAAATATTTAAAGTCAAGGTTCTTTTATAAATATAGCAAAAAGGAATAGAAAATTTTAATCTTTGTAATCTCTAAATCCATATATCAGTGCAGAAGACCAGTAAGGATATTTATCAAATGACTAAATGAAAAATTAGACTTATCATATTTGTCAGTATGGCACAGCTAAGAACACCTGAATTTACAGCATTTGGAGTTTGTTTCCTTTAACCAACAGAGTTTTCTTCTACTAAGACAGAAAACTAAGATATGAAAGACAACTTTGAAGAAATCATCTGTGACATACCATCAAAATAGATCATAATTTGCATTTGCTTATGAAATAGTCCCATGTGCATTAATCACTCAGAATCTTTGGCAAGGGCTCCTCATATCTGTGTTTCATGGAAGATCAGTTGTTGGCAGTACTGTCTAACTAGGTTCACAGAAATAGCTGACTTGGAAAGTAAAACCCTAGAATATAGAAATAACAGTGAAAAGAATCTGTATCTCTGTTGTTTTCCCTTCACCCCGTATTTTTTCTTAGACTTTACTATGAGAACTTCTTTAAAATGTAATTTTCAATGGGAAAAGATAGAAAAGGATGCAGAAAATATTTGTTACCAATTTTCATCTGTTTTGCTGTGGATTATTATTGCTTCCAGTCTTACATATGGTTAGTGGCTAGTGGCGTTGCCACTCCAGTTTCAGTCTGTCAGGCAATGGAAATGAGCCAGATCATTTATAGCTTCATCTGTGGTACAGAAAAGAAGAGGCAAAGCAATGTTCAAGAAGACAAGCCCATGCTCCGTTTTGAAGTGAGACCTATTTATCACTTCAAGAAATGATCTGATACAAGTAGAAAACACACACGAGAAAGCATAATGTAGATTAACACTGAAGAGAAAGAGTAGCATGTGGCATGATGCTACTGCAAAAGAGAAGTAACTCTCAGAAGTTTAAACTCAGGTAAATTTGTCAGATAGGTTTGAAAGAAACCATATGTGAATTGTATTTTGTGTGTTCACAGCTGCCACACTATCAGGTGGGCTACAGATGTCAAGCAAAGGCCGCTCGTCCTTACACCCAACCCAGCCAAGCAGTGACATCTCCACCACTACCATCACCTCCTTTCCTGTAAGGATTTTGTAATTTATCTCCTAATGTGCTTTCTAGTAGACAAATCACCCCACCAAGAAAACCAGTTCAGACCATCGGTGTAGCAAGCCATTTGTCTGGGAGTGACTGCTAATGTAAGATTAGAGGATAAGAACAGGTAATGGAAATATTTAGCTCATTTGATCTTCCTAGCAATCAGTAGGAAGATTTCTAGAAATTTCCTGACCTAGAATTTGAATTCAAGTCATGATATACAATAGCCACAGCTGAAACTACTTTATGCTTGATGTATTTAAAAACTTTGTGTGAAAATAGTCTGTCTTGTGGGAAAAGAAAGGCTTCCTTTTGATTTCAGTCTGGTCCCAATAATAGCACACAGTTTACAAGAAACAATAAATAATCAATTTTACCTATGTTTACCATAACATTCACAACTGTATAATTTCATACATCTCCCTCCAGCTAAACTTTTTTTCCAAGCAGCAATTTCAAATTAATCATCCTTAATATAAAAGCATTCCCACACCATATCTAAGTGTTCATTTTATTACTCATAGTTATACTTTTTCCTGTTTTACTATATATATTTATATTGATTTTGAGAAATTTCTGTGGAAAAATGAAAACATGAAATCTATAAATTTTTATTGATAGAAAGAACAGCCTCCAAGAAACAGCATCCTTTGAAGTAATTTTCTGGCACCAGATATTCATCATACTTGATGTAACTAGAACATTTGTTCAAATAACAGGTATAACTAATATAACTAAGATCTGTAAGAGACACATAATTCCTTGGAATAGTGGTTAAATATTGCAATGCAACATCTAAGTTAATTCATTCAACATTTTGAATTATTTAATGTACTTGAGGTTGTCTGAGTGATCTCTACCCTTGAAAAAAAAACTGCTTAAAGACAGAGTATTTGAAATTGAAATTTTCTGACAGCTCCAGTGACCAGTTTTCCAAAAAACAACATTAACACTGATTAATCTTGCACAGAACATCTCTGAAAGTAACTTTTTTTCCCATTTTCTCAGTCTGCAGTTATCTAGATGAGAAACAAAGTAGAAGTTAGTCTTTGCTTCAGGAAATATAAGTCAATCACATGTGAATACTGCCAACAGGTACTTTAGAGAATAACAAAGGAAAACTATATACAGAATACTTTAAATGTGACAGTACCCATCTAGGTATTTATTATGACAAAATACAGACTCATAAAAATCAAAATCACTTTTCTTTGGTATTAATTTTGCATACATATTTTTGATTTCTGAGAAGGGAAAACATAAAGGTCAATTAGAAATGGGAAAAGGGTTTTGTAAAGAAATAAAGGAAAACCACTTAATTTTTCTTGGATGCTTATGACAGCACAATGAAATTTGAGCAGTATTTCCCTCTGGCAAACATATATTCTTCTGTTGCTTAAATGTTGACCCCTTACTACTATAACAATAAATATATTGGAGTAGATTACCTGCAAAGAATAGAATTTCTATCGGGTTCCTTTTTATTTTTTTTTAATTTAATGTTCTCTTTTTGTAACTAAAAAAGTAATTAATTCACATCCATTTTTTTCAGTATTTATACCTCATGAATGGCAGTTTTTCAGGTGTTAAGAAATCAGATGTGAGAAAGTCTGTTTTTCAAGTGAGTCAGCCCTGACAAAGGGCTAAAATTTATAATTGATATGTATGAAGAAAAGTAACAAAATAGGACCAAATAATATTTTGACTGTTTTTCTAATTTCCTGGATTCAGTCCTTTGGAACAAGAGCTTCATAGTTGATATGCTTTTTCTCATTTCCATATTATCAGTATGGTATTTTATATTGCTATCACTGAAGAGAAAAGCCTTTTTCTGTTCTATTCTGTCTCTCTCCTTAAGCACTAAGGCTATTTCATTTGCATAGGAAAAGGAGTCAAGGATATGGAAATTTTTGTGTCTAGCTATTCCTGATTGAACACCAAATTCTTAAATATCACGAAACGGTGAGTTACTTTACTAACAGATCAGCTTCATATTCTCACAGCACTGCTTAGTTGGCTTTTTTTGGAATAAGAATATTTTTAAGAAAATATTTGTTTGATTGAAAATCAATCATTGAAAGACCTTATATGATCACTCAACCTGACTTAACTTTGGTCATGGTATTCAACCTTGCAGTTCTACTGAGTCCAGTAGCTTGTGATTTGATTGATAAAATCATTATTTTTGAGTGAATGATCCAGCAGAGTTTAGCTGAATTTCACATGAACTGCTATGACTAGTGTACAGAACTCACCTGTTTCCTTGGTTACTACAGAAATCCATTCTTCATTACATGATGACAAAATCCTAATATGCTTAGAAAATTCTACTAATGTCTCATATGCTTTGTTAGATTTTTCTTGTTTCTATGAAACATCCTTTCCTTGTAAAATCTTTCTTTTCAGTACCATATAATGCTTTTGCACTTATCATAACAAGGATATATATATACATATATATATATATGCGCACATATATATATATGCACATATATTTATATCAATCTCCTATATGTATATCTGTAATATTTTGTGTAACTCATGAAAACAAAGGACAAAGCGAAACAGAAAATAAAGCAAAGATAGAAGTTGACACAGGAATTATTAAGACATATTTGTAAAGACTAGAGGACTGAAAATAATTTTATCATTGAGTATCAAAATGCTTTAAAGATTAAATTAAATTTAAATAGATATTCTTTACGAAAAAATTAATACCTTAACATTTAAAAATATTAAATTTACCCAAGTGATCTTGAAAGCGCTTTACATTCAGTAGTTCTTGCAATGTGAATGAAAAACAGGGTACTTAGTCAGAATCAAGTTAAAAGGATACAGCTGCTTTGATGGGAAAGTTTCCAGAATAATTTTTCAGTACTTCTTAGGAACAACCATATTTAAGCATGAAACCTTCCGGTTTTCTTAGGCAGACAGAAGCAAAACTTCCCTTTCTTTTTTTTTTTTTTTCCTTTCCCCAAATGCTAATGCAATTAATTAGGGAGGAAGGGTTGGGTCACTGTGATATTCATTTCTGGAATAAAAGTCCCACTGTCTTCAACCAAGCACCAAGCCTGTATTTAACTCCTTGCATTTTGCTTTTAATTTCCCAGTGGATTAAATCAGTAGCTCACTGATGAAAACCAAGAAAATAACCAGGAAAATGTCTGGAAAAAACTTTCACAAAAACCAAACAACACAGTTTCAATTTTTTTTAATCTGACCATACAATTGGCCTTGCTTACTTAAACTCAAAACTCAAATTTCAGCCAGTCCTAGAAGGAAATTTGATCCTGTGACATCTCATTATTTCCAATTCTAATAAAAGTGGCATGATGTAAAAATTCTTCTGGAAGCTAAAAATAATCAGCTACTGTGAGTTTATGGTGCAGGTTCAGCTTCATTGTAAGAAAAATCTGCATGTTTGTATAAATTCAACTGCGTGAAAAAATTTCCACTCAAAAATCTCTACTCAAACCTAATCTTGCTTAGGTAACTTGTTAACAGTTAAAAGAACAGAATTTGCCTGTATATTTTGGACAGGTTAGTTCCATAGGATGAGTGACAGAAAGCAGTACAATGAGAATACACATAAAAAAAAAAAAGAAAAGAAAATGGTAACCTAGCTTTAAAAGTTTCAGTGTTGAATGGCTTTTCTTACTTCAGGAAAGGCTCAGATGATATATCCAGTGGATAGGGGGAGCAAGATGTCTTTAGATCAGAGAGACAAAACAGACATTGTCAGGTCTGAATTCCTGATTGGACATTTAGTGTCTTGGTTTCAAATTTGGTTTTTAAACAGTAACAAATCTTTTTTGTTTTTTCTTGACAAGCTAGCCCTCAAGCCTATCACCTCTACCTTTTGTTGACCTTAAATCCACCAAGTCTTCAGCTTTTCTTTGCATATTTGCCTTTGAGAGCTCTTCCCTCCAAGGACTCCTGGCTGTTTTCTTGCCATACGGACCTCATGTACATATCTCCAGAGGCAGTACTGACCCAAGAGTTTGTGCAGGGGATTATACACATCTGCTGAAGAGCCATACCAGAATGACGCAGAACTGTGGACTTCTGCTTGATCGTGGAGTAAGTGCCCTCTCTCTCGCTGCTTCTCCCACAGAGTGGGAGTTAATACATGGAATCCTAATTAATTTTTATTTTCTCCCTAAAAAGCAAGTTTAGTTTGTGTCCTTTAGGCCTTTGCTACACTCTTCTGTGTTGACAAAGGTAATGTCAGAGGATAGAAGCACTCACCTCTATAGAACTGTCATAAACCCAATTGCAAAAAAACAAAGAAACTAACAGCCCTGATTTTTAGTTTGCCACTTTAATCATGTTCTTTCATTAATCTATTTTCATGTAATTAGCTTATATAACAAATCTATACCCCAGGTAGATACTCATAGAGCTGATCTTTTGAATCCCCTGGTATTAAGGTCACAAGTTCTTGTATTTTCCTTGATCTGAATGGATGCCTGATACAGTCACAAAATGTATAACCTCCTCAGCAGAGGGAATTTTACAACCTGGCTTCCCTAGAGAATCAAACCCAGAATTTCAAACAATTTGAGTTTTCCCCATGTGTCAGCCTTACAATTACTGTGAGAATATACTTTTCCTACATTTCAGAAGTACCCACTAGTAGAAATAGAAATACCTCTTGTTTAGACCTCCTCTAATCAATCACATAATTAAGAGACGAAAAATATGTATGCAACTACAAACTATGGACATTTACTCTCAATTTCTTAGATACCTCAACATTCTCAAATATGTTTTAGTCTTTGACCAAATGAGTACTGGATCCTTTTATAATTTTTTAGTGTCTGTCTTTCAGAAAATAATCTCCTTCCTTTCTTTGCCTAGATCCCCTCTTTTCTCACTCTGACATTCTCATAGAAGCACTCCGTTCTTTCCCCTTACTGTTTAGTCAGTAAAGGACAAGAGTAAGAAGGTGTCGGTGTGCCAAGAATTTGCCTTGGCTAGCCCCACAGCACACCAGCAGCTT
>NW_005054348.1:636801-637813 GCF_000277835.1 Geospiza fortis
GGTAAAGCCGAGCTTGCGGCTGCCTAGGCCAAGGTCTCCCCGGCAAAAAGGGGAGAACGCCTCGATCTCGTCCGAAGACAGCAGCTTCTTGCTCCGACGAACAGGGCCATGAAATGATGTCAGGGAGGCAAGACAGGTTCCCAATCACCCTCGGTTCTAGATGGAAGATTCTGGGGCTAGGGGAGTGGGCAGAGGGTGACGAGCAGGGAGGTTGGCATGACAACATAGGAGGGGTCGGGAAGTAACTATAGAAACTAGGGAGGGGTTTAGGGGGTTTAAGGAATGACAGAAAACTTGCAACAAAAAGGCGGGAGTTGCTAAGAGATGGGGAGACTGACAGGGGCAGGTTAGGGAAGAAGTGGGGGAAGGAGCCTGGGGCAAGCGCCATTTTAGGTACATTAAACTTAATACAAAATAGACTTGAACCGTACAAAAACATTCAACATCTAACATAAAACTGAACTGTGAACTCCAAACACACGCACCACAACAAGAAGGGATTATAGTTAAGAGATTCTTTCTCGCACTAAAGATTTTCTTGTATTCCACTATTAGTAAAGTCACTATTAGCAATTAATCATTGTACTACATAATTTTCTTTTTTTACAGTCTTATAAGCCTTGTTGGGAGGCTGTAATACTGACATTTTATTCCATAGTTCATCATGGAGAGAAAGCAGTTAATTCTGCTAAAAACAGCAGAAAAGCAGAATGCTTATTTATTCCTTGTTTTTGTGAAGCACAAAACATTTGATTTTTAGTAGAGGCTTTTGATTTTGGTGGCATTGTTTAGCAAAAATTCAAGGTCAGAGAACATCTTGTTGTTAAACCTGTGAATATCCATCATTTAGAGATTATTTTAATTTTGAGCAGTCTCAAGTAATATTTCTTCGCTTTTCTGTTTTTAAGTTTAAATGCTATCCATGTGAAATGATTTTTAGAACATTTATCAATTACTGTTTCATTATCGGGAATCAAAATACTACTACTGAAATTAGAAAAAAAATCAGCAG